>NW_020945769.1:0-1264 GCF_900497805.2 Vombatus ursinus
GCCCCTCTAACAAGACTCTCTGTGCCCTTAGATTACTAAAAAAAAAAACTTGAGATACTATCTCTCCTATGTGTATTGTCTCCCTCTGTTAGAATTCCCCTTGAGAGAAGGGATTATCTTGTTTTTCTCTCTGGACCCAGTATTCGGGTACAATTTGGGTAGCTCAGTATTTCACACACAGTAAGCATTTAATAAATGCTTTTTCAGTCATAATATGCTCATTCATTTGACACATGACTGGCCCACCTGCAAATGTGCCCTCAAGCATAGCTTTTACATCACTTCTCATGCTGGGTCATCATGAGTAAGATGCTATAGCTTATCTATCTCTGTCGTGCATCTTTCCTTCCATGCTTTGGTCATCAGCAATCTTGACTTTTCTGAGACTGCAGCATTCTATGATTTGTAGTCAGCATTACCAGGTGTTATTGGTGTTTAAAAAATGGATTTTTGTGGCAGTGAGAAGTGTGGGAGCACTGATAGTGATGTACTTTCCAAAATGTGACTCAGTCTAATTTCCAATTCCATTCTGGGGCCAACTCATCAACTGTCTTCAGTCCCTGTACAAAATATACTGCTAACTGACGTCAGCGGAATGCCCATCCAACTGAATGACATAATCTGGTGGTTTTCCAGCTACTTTGTTTTTCAGTGTGGGGAGTTATCAGGCATCAATCAGAGAGAAGTTATTAGGTGTCTGCCATGTGCCAGGCAGAAGGAGACAACATGCACATATATAAGTTTATTTGATATATATGTAAAAGAAATACAAGGCAATGGGGGAGGAGCGAGGTTCTGGGAAGGCTTCACTGGGGCTGAGCTTTGAAGTATCCTGGGGATTTTAAGAGACACAGCAAGGAGAAAGTGTATTATAGGCCTGTGCAATGGAACAGAGCTAACAACAACAACAATAGTATTTATATAGCATTTTAAGATTTGCAAAGCACTTTACATATATTATCTCATTTGATCCTCATGGCAACCTTGTGAGGTAGGTTTTAGTCTACAGATTTCTTTCTTTCCTTCTTTCCTTTTTTCTTCCTTCTTTCTTCTTTTCTTTCTTTCTTTCCTTCCTTTTTTCTTTCTTTCTTCCTTCCTTCCTTCCTTCCTTTCTTCCTTCCTTTTCTTTCTTTCTTTTTTCTTTCTTCCTTTCTTCCTTCCTTCCTCCTTTCCTTCCTCCCTCCCTCCTTTCCTTCCTTCCTTCCTTCCTTCCTTCCTTCCTTCCTTCCTTCCTTCCTTCCTTCCTTCCTTCCTTCCTTCCTTC
>NW_020945770.1:0-4541 GCF_900497805.2 Vombatus ursinus
CTCTCTCTCTCTCTCTCTCTCTCTCTCTCTCTCTCTCTCTCTCTCTCCCTTTTCCTGTCTCTCTCTCTCATATACACACTAGCACACACACATCACTGGCCTTCACAAAATCTTCTCTTGGTTCCCCATTACCTGTAGGATAAAATACAGACTTCCATGTCTGCTATTTAGAGCCTTCCATAATCTGGCTCTATCCTGTCTTTCAAGATGGAATACACGTGGTTTCACATCACTGACTCCATTTTCCAGACAAATTTCCCTCTTTCTTGTTCAGGATTGTTTTTGTTGAGTCATTTCAGTCGTGTCTGACTCTTTGTGACTCTATTTAGGATTTTCTTGGCAAAGATACTGGAGTGGTTTGCCATTTCCTTCTCCAGCTCATTTTACAGATGAGAAAACTGAGGCAAACAGGATTAAGTAACTCACCCAGGGTCACACAGCTGACAAGTGTCTAAGGTTGGTTTTGAACTCAGGAAGTTTTGTCTTCCTGACTCTGGGCCCAGCATTCTAACCATTGTGCCATCTAGCTGTAAAGGCTTATTGAATATTAGTGTATTCCTAAGAAGGATTTCAAAGATTGTTAGAGCTGGAAGGAAACTTAGAAAGACATCGTTGACTGCAGCATCCTTATTTTACAGATGAAGAAGCTGGGCCCAGGAACGTGATGTGAGTTGCTCAATGTCCTATACTAACTCGCCAAGATCAGACAAGGCTTTAAACTCAATTCTCCTGGTTTCCTCTTCCAAGCAAGCTTCTCGATGCACCATACTCCTTCATATGGCCACTGTACATGGCCAATGTGGGACTTTGTTTTGCCTGAGTGCACATATTTATTACAAAGGTTGGGTTTTGTTTTTCAATTGGTAGGAGGTAGAGGGAAGAAAAATTAGATTTTTATTCTGAAAAAAAAGTTTTTTTTTTTAATTGTCAGAAAATATCCAGGTAAACCCATAAGATCCAGGCTTCTTCATCAGACAGTAAAATATTCACTTGAAAAAATGTCTAGGAGACTTTTTCATTCCTAGTGGGGCTGGAAGTCTTGTCCTCAGTGAAGGAAAGATGGACGCTGATAAAAATATACTGAAGAGAAAAAAAGCAAGTCTTAGATCTGAAAGGAGGCCTCAACATTCCACCCAGGCCATCCTGTTGCCAAGAAATATATTATTCCAGCCTCTTAAAAACATCTCCAGAGAAAGAGATGACCCAACGTCTCATTGCCCCCTCTGTTCCTAACATCTCATTTAACAGGCGTCATGGGGTGTAAGTTGACCGTAAATATAGATTGGCCTGAATTTTCTCTGTAGAAATGTTGACTTTGACCCACATTCCTGCTGGTGCTTGTTCTAGCAGCCACAACCACTGACAACTGAGTTCCCGCACAATCGCGTTCCTTAAGCAGCTGCTAGCTAGCGTGTTGAGGGCACCCCCGGGCCCGCCACCAGTTGCTTCAATAACAGACTCCAGTAAACTCAGCTGCCCTCAGCTGTTGCTACTGGCATCCAGGATGGGGAGGGCCCACCACACAGCATGTCAAAGTGGGGGCCAATTTTTTTTATTTAAAAGCCTGACCTATACTGGATGGTATGTGGAAAATCCCTCATGCTTAAGCTCATTATCTCTTGTCTTGATGCCTTAAAACCAGTGGGTGGAAGTTATAAGAAGGTATTTCAGTTCTATGTGAGGGAGAATTTCCTAATCATTAGAGCCATCCCCAAAATGGAGTATGCCACCTCCAGAAGTGTGGGTTCTGTGCCACTGAATCAACAGATTTCAGTAGCATCTAGATATATTACTTTTGTGGGGGGGGATATTATTGAGGAGATAAAGATTATGCTAATTATACTATATTAATATACTCCTACTAATAACGATAATAATAGTTAATATTTATTTAGCACTCTAAGATTTACAGAGTTCTTTATAAATGTTATCTCATTTGATTGGAATAAGTGACTTTTTTTCTTAATGTCTTATTAATGATTTAATATATGCTTCTTGACTGACTGATGAATACCCTTTTCTTTAAAAAAAAAAGTCATTCCCCATGATTTCCTCTTCCCCATCTATATAGAACCCTCCCTTGTGACAAATAAATGCAGTCAAGAAAAACAAACCACCCCACCGGCCATGTTTGAAAAAGGATCCCTCATTCCACACCTGTTGTTTACCACATATTTGCTGATAAACAGGATTACAAACTTATAGGGTCGGATTTTGAGCTAGGAGAGACTTCAGAGGTCACTTAGTGTAGCCTTCTTGTTTTAAGGAAAAGGAAACAAACTCAGAGTGATTAAGTAACTTGCCCAAGGTCACACATATAGTAGTAATAGTAATTATAATAGCTAGCATTTACACAACGCTTTAAAGTTGGCAGCTCCCTGTATATGTGATCTCTTTTGATTCTCACAATGACCTTGTGCTACCATCATCCCTATTTTACAGCTGAGAAAGCTGAGGCTGAGAGAGATTCAATGATTTGCCTAGAGTCACATAGTTGGTAAGTATCTGAGGTAGGATTCGAACTCAGATCTTCCTTCCACTCTTATCTACTGTGCCAACTAGCTGCCTCACTACTAAGTAGAAGAACCAAGATTCGAACCCAGATATTCTCAGCCCAGATATAGCATTTTCCACCACATTATGCTCTCTCCCCCAACATGGGATGTAAGACTCAAAGATGGCTAGGGATTGGGATAGTGGTGGTGGGTCAAAGGAGGCATGGGTCATCATCAAGTCTTCTGAAGTCCAAATTGGTCCCTGAATTGATCAGAGCTCAGCAGTGTCTCAATTTTGTTTTTCTTTACATTATTATAGTCATTGCATAAATTGTCCTCTGGCTTCTGCTCAGTCTGCAATGCATCAGTTCAACAAAGGTGTCTCTAAATTCTTTTTGTTACTGCTCAATAACATCAGATTATACTCATATGCCATAATTCATTCAGCCATTTCCCAATGGATGAGCACCCACATTCCTTCCAGATTCTTGCTATTACAAAAAAAAAAGTGGTGCTATACATAGGGTTTTTTTTTGTGGTGAGGCATTTGGGGCTAAGTGACTTGCCTAGGTTCACACAGCTCCCTCCCTCCCTCTCTCTCTCTCTCTCTCTCTCTCTCTCTCTCTCTCTCTCTCTCTCTCTTTCTCTCTCTTTCTCTCAATATATATCTTTTTAAAAGTATAATTCCAAATGGTTTTCCAGAGCAGTCAGATCAGCTCATAGCGTATGTGCTTATCTCCTTACAACCATTCCAACAGCAATCAATTTTGTCTTTTATCAGACTAGATGACTTTTAAGTTCCCTTCCAGTGCTCAGATTTTGTCAGTCTATATAGCTACATAACTTCATGGCCAACCAGATGTATTTATTGCCTACAATAAATAAATAAATGAGTGAATGAATGAATAAATGAAGGAATGAAGGAATAAATTAATATTAATATTGAAATAGTGAAAACACTATTTACAGAGTCTGGACCACTCCGAAAGCTACTCCGAGGCATGCTTTGGGTTGGTGCCCACTTAAAACCACAGCTCATGAGTCCCCACTTGGATGTCTTTTACCAGACTATCCAGATGACATTGAACTCAAAGGTAAGAGCAGCTTGGTATTGATGATGCTCTAGCCAACAGTGGTTAAGCACTCAGAGTCAATAAACATTCATTAAGCACCAATGGCGCATTCAGCATCATTAAGCACTATGTACCAGACGGGAGCTAAGTGCTGAGGATACCACCCTCCCAAGGCATAAGACAGTTCCTGACCTCAAGGAGCTCACAATATAATGAGGGAAACAACACAGAAAAAGAAACTGAAAAGGATAGGAGTTTATCCAGTGTTAGGGCATGACGAAGTTCTATAGCCAGGCTGGGAAATGATCTTATGAGATAAGAATTTCAAGGTTGATTTTGTTTTGCAGAATGATAAGTTTCTGGGAAGATGAAGTCCAAGAAAGTGGCCTGGTGGGAAATAGGAGAATTCCTTCTTTCTTCTGCAGTAGCCCCAGGACTCCACTATTCATGTCCTATTTTGGCTCAAGGTTGTTCCTTACAACACTTCAGGCTAAGTGAGTTTCCTAGAATGGCACTACAGACTAGGGAATCATGGCTGTGTCTCTGCTGTTGCTAGGTCACTTCTCCCCTCTCCTTTTGGACCCAGCTCTCCAGAAACCTCCTGCCTCAGAGATATCTCCAAACTCCATGTCTGTGCATGCCCTCCTGGAAGAGAAAGAAGCTTTTATGTCCCCAAGCCCTGCGAGAATGTGGTAGAACTTCAAAAGGCTCCTCACACACAAAACTTGTCCACAAAGAAGCAAAGGTTTGTAAGCCTCTCCCTTCATTTTTAAAAGTGAGAGACAGAAGCTATTTGATCCCTGTTTCTAAGAACAGCAAACTAGAGGTGGTTTGTTTGCCAATAACTTAGAAGTTCTCATTAGACAAGAGGTTTTCTGGCCAGCAGTTCAGATGATATCATGCTTCCTTTTGGAATCAAATTGGTGGGGGGGGGGGAGGTCATTCATTTCCCTAAGTGAGAATGTTTCTTCCT
>NW_020945771.1:0-4540 GCF_900497805.2 Vombatus ursinus
CTCTCTCTCTCTCTCTCTCTCTCTCTCTCTCTCTCTCTCTCTCTCTCCCTTTTCCTGTCTCTCTCTCTCATATACACACTAGCACACACACATCACTGGCCTTCACAAAATCTTCTCTTGGTTCCCCATTACCTGTAGGATAAAATACAGACTTCCATGTCTGCTATTTAGAGCCTTCCATAATCTGGCTCTATCCTGTCTTTCAAGATGGAATACACGTGGTTTCACATCACTGACTCCATTTTCCAGACAAATTTCCCTCTTTCTTGTTCAGGATTGTTTTTGTTGAGTCATTTCAGTCGTGTCTGACTCTTTGTGACTCTATTTAGGATTTTCTTGGCAAAGATACTGGAGTGGTTTGCCATTTCCTTCTCCAGCTCATTTTACAGATGAGAAAACTGAGGCAAACAGGATTAAGTAACTCACCCAGGGTCACACAGCTGACAAGTGTCTAAGGTTGGTTTTGAACTCAGGAAGTTTTGTCTTCCTGACTCTGGGCCCAGCATTCTAACCATTGTGCCATCTAGCTGTAAAGGCTTATTGAATATTAGTGTATTCCTAAGAAGGATTTCAAAGATTGTTAGAGCTGGAAGGAAACTTAGAAAGACATCGTTGACTGCAGCATCCTTATTTTACAGATGAAGAAGCTGGGCCCAGGAACGTGATGTGAGTTGCTCAATGTCCTATACTAACTCGCCAAGATCAGACAAGGCTTTAAACTCAATTCTCCTGGTTTCCTCTTCCAAGCAAGCTTCTCGATGCACCATACTCCTTCATATGGCCACTGTACATGGCCAATGTGGGACTTTGTTTTGCCTGAGTGCACATATTTATTACAAAGGTTGGGTTTTGTTTTTCAATTGGTAGGAGGTAGAGGGAAGAAAAATTAGATTTTTATTCTGAAAAAAAAGTTTTTTTTTTTAATTGTCAGAAAATATCCAGGTAAACCCATAAGATCCAGGCTTCTTCATCAGACAGTAAAATATTCACTTGAAAAAATGTCTAGGAGACTTTTTCATTCCTAGTGGGGCTGGAAGTCTTGTCCTCAGTGAAGGAAAGATGGACGCTGATAAAAATATACTGAAGAGAAAAAAAGCAAGTCTTAGATCTGAAAGGAGGCCTCAACATTCCACCCAGGCCATCCTGTTGCCAAGAAATATATTATTCCAGCCTCTTAAAAACATCTCCAGAGAAAGAGATGACCCAACGTCTCATTGCCCCCTCTGTTCCTAACATCTCATTTAACAGGCGTCATGGGGTGTAAGTTGACCGTAAATATAGATTGGCCTGAATTTTCTCTGTAGAAATGTTGACTTTGACCCACATTCCTGCTGGTGCTTGTTCTAGCAGCCACAACCACTGACAACTGAGTTCCCGCACAATCGCGTTCCTTAAGCAGCTGCTAGCTAGCGTGTTGAGGGCACCCCCGGGCCCGCCACCAGTTGCTTCAATAACAGACTCCAGTAAACTCAGCTGCCCTCAGCTGTTGCTACTGGCATCCAGGATGGGGAGGGCCCACCACACAGCATGTCAAAGTGGGGGCCAATTTTTTTTATTTAAAAGCCTGACCTATACTGGATGGTATGTGGAAAATCCCTCATGCTTAAGCTCATTATCTCTTGTCTTGATGCCTTAAAACCAGTGGGTGGAAGTTATAAGAAGGTATTTCAGTTCTATGTGAGGGAGAATTTCCTAATCATTAGAGCCATCCCCAAAATGGAGTATGCCACCTCCAGAAGTGTGGGTTCTGTGCCACTGAATCAACAGATTTCAGTAGCATCTAGATATATTACTTTTGTGGGGGGGGATATTATTGAGGAGATAAAGATTATGCTAATTATACTATATTAATATACTCCTACTAATAACGATAATAATAGTTAATATTTATTTAGCACTCTAAGATTTACAGAGTTCTTTATAAATGTTATCTCATTTGATTGGAATAAGTGACTTTTTTTCTTAATGTCTTATTAATGATTTAATATATGCTTCTTGACTGACTGATGAATACCCTTTTCTTTAAAAAAAAAAGTCATTCCCCATGATTTCCTCTTCCCCATCTATATAGAACCCTCCCTTGTGACAAATAAATGCAGTCAAGAAAAACAAACCACCCCACCGGCCATGTTTGAAAAAGGATCCCTCATTCCACACCTGTTGTTTACCACATATTTGCTGATAAACAGGATTACAAACTTATAGGGTCGGATTTTGAGCTAGGAGAGACTTCAGAGGTCACTTAGTGTAGCCTTCTTGTTTTAAGGAAAAGGAAACAAACTCAGAGTGATTAAGTAACTTGCCCAAGGTCACACATATAGTAGTAATAGTAATTATAATAGCTAGCATTTACACAACGCTTTAAAGTTGGCAGCTCCCTGTATATGTGATCTCTTTTGATTCTCACAATGACCTTGTGCTACCATCATCCCTATTTTACAGCTGAGAAAGCTGAGGCTGAGAGAGATTCAATGATTTGCCTAGAGTCACATAGTTGGTAAGTATCTGAGGTAGGATTCGAACTCAGATCTTCCTTCCACTCTTATCTACTGTGCCAACTAGCTGCCTCACTACTAAGTAGAAGAACCAAGATTCGAACCCAGATATTCTCAGCCCAGATATAGCATTTTCCACCACATTATGCTCTCTCCCCCAACATGGGATGTAAGACTCAAAGATGGCTAGGGATTGGGATAGTGGTGGTGGGTCAAAGGAGGCATGGGTCATCATCAAGTCTTCTGAAGTCCAAATTGGTCCCTGAATTGATCAGAGCTCAGCAGTGTCTCAATTTTGTTTTTCTTTACATTATTATAGTCATTGCATAAATTGTCCTCTGGCTTCTGCTCAGTCTGCAATGCATCAGTTCAACAAAGGTGTCTCTAAATTCTTTTTGTTACTGCTCAATAACATCAGATTATACTCATATGCCATAATTCATTCAGCCATTTCCCAATGGATGAGCACCCACATTCCTTCCAGATTCTTGCTATTACAAAAAAAAAAGTGGTGCTATACATAGGGTTTTTTTTTGTGGTGAGGCATTTGGGGCTAAGTGACTTGCCTAGGTTCACACAGCTCCCTCCCTCCCTCTCTCTCTCTCTCTCTCTCTCTCTCTCTCTCTCTCTCTCTCTCTCTCTTTCTCTCTCTTTCTCTCAATATATATCTTTTTAAAAGTATAATTCCAAATGGTTTTCCAGAGCAGTCAGATCAGCTCATAGCGTATGTGCTTATCTCCTTACAACCATTCCAACAGCAATCAATTTTGTCTTTTATCAGACTAGATGACTTTTAAGTTCCCTTCCAGTGCTCAGATTTTGTCAGTCTATATAGCTACATAACTTCATGGCCAACCAGATGTATTTATTGCCTACAATAAATAAATAAATGAGTGAATGAATGAATAAATGAAGGAATGAAGGAATAAATTAATATTAATATTGAAATAGTGAAAACACTATTTACAGAGTCTGGACCACTCCGAAAGCTACTCCGAGGCATGCTTTGGGTTGGTGCCCACTTAAAACCACAGCTCATGAGTCCCCACTTGGATGTCTTTTACCAGACTATCCAGATGACATTGAACTCAAAGGTAAGAGCAGCTTGGTATTGATGATGCTCTAGCCAACAGTGGTTAAGCACTCAGAGTCAATAAACATTCATTAAGCACCAATGGCGCATTCAGCATCATTAAGCACTATGTACCAGACGGGAGCTAAGTGCTGAGGATACCACCCTCCCAAGGCATAAGACAGTTCCTGACCTCAAGGAGCTCACAATATAATGAGGGAAACAACACAGAAAAAGAAACTGAAAAGGATAGGAGTTTATCCAGTGTTAGGGCATGACGAAGTTCTATAGCCAGGCTGGGAAATGATCTTATGAGATAAGAATTTCAAGGTTGATTTTGTTTTGCAGAATGATAAGTTTCTGGGAAGATGAAGTCCAAGAAAGTGGCCTGGTGGGAAATAGGAGAATTCCTTCTTTCTTCTGCAGTAGCCCCAGGACTCCACTATTCATGTCCTATTTTGGCTCAAGGTTGTTCCTTACAACACTTCAGGCTAAGTGAGTTTCCTAGAATGGCACTACAGACTAGGGAATCATGGCTGTGTCTCTGCTGTTGCTAGGTCACTTCTCCCCTCTCCTTTTGGACCCAGCTCTCCAGAAACCTCCTGCCTCAGAGATATCTCCAAACTCCATGTCTGTGCATGCCCTCCTGGAAGAGAAAGAAGCTTTTATGTCCCCAAGCCCTGCGAGAATGTGGTAGAACTTCAAAAGGCTCCTCACACACAAAACTTGTCCACAAAGAAGCAAAGGTTTGTAAGCCTCTCCCTTCATTTTTAAAAGTGAGAGACAGAAGCTATTTGATCCCTGTTTCTAAGAACAGCAAACTAGAGGTGGTTTGTTTGCCAATAACTTAGAAGTTCTCATTAGACAAGAGGTTTTCTGGCCAGCAGTTCAGATGATATCATGCTTCCTTTTGGAATCAAATTGGTGGGGGGGGGGAGGTCATTCATTTCCCTAAGTGAGAATGTTTCTTCCT
>NW_020945772.1:0-1263 GCF_900497805.2 Vombatus ursinus
GCCCCTCTAACAAGACTCTCTGTGCCCTTAGATTACTAAAAAAAAAACTTGAGATACTATCTCTCCTATGTGTATTGTCTCCCTCTGTTAGAATTCCCCTTGAGAGAAGGGATTATCTTGTTTTTCTCTCTGGACCCAGTATTCGGGTACAATTTGGGTAGCTCAGTATTTCACACACAGTAAGCATTTAATAAATGCTTTTTCAGTCATAATATGCTCATTCATTTGACACATGACTGGCCCACCTGCAAATGTGCCCTCAAGCATAGCTTTTACATCACTTCTCATGCTGGGTCATCATGAGTAAGATGCTATAGCTTATCTATCTCTGTCGTGCATCTTTCCTTCCATGCTTTGGTCATCAGCAATCTTGACTTTTCTGAGACTGCAGCATTCTATGATTTGTAGTCAGCATTACCAGGTGTTATTGGTGTTTAAAAAATGGATTTTTGTGGCAGTGAGAAGTGTGGGAGCACTGATAGTGATGTACTTTCCAAAATGTGACTCAGTCTAATTTCCAATTCCATTCTGGGGCCAACTCATCAACTGTCTTCAGTCCCTGTACAAAATATACTGCTAACTGACGTCAGCGGAATGCCCATCCAACTGAATGACATAATCTGGTGGTTTTCCAGCTACTTTGTTTTTCAGTGTGGGGAGTTATCAGGCATCAATCAGAGAGAAGTTATTAGGTGTCTGCCATGTGCCAGGCAGAAGGAGACAACATGCACATATATAAGTTTATTTGATATATATGTAAAAGAAATACAAGGCAATGGGGGAGGAGCGAGGTTCTGGGAAGGCTTCACTGGGGCTGAGCTTTGAAGTATCCTGGGGATTTTAAGAGACACAGCAAGGAGAAAGTGTATTATAGGCCTGTGCAATGGAACAGAGCTAACAACAACAACAATAGTATTTATATAGCATTTTAAGATTTGCAAAGCACTTTACATATATTATCTCATTTGATCCTCATGGCAACCTTGTGAGGTAGGTTTTAGTCTACAGATTTCTTTCTTTCCTTCTTTCCTTTTTTCTTCCTTCTTTCTTCTTTTCTTTCTTTCTTTCCTTCCTTTTTTCTTTCTTTCTTCCTTCCTTCCTTCCTTCCTTTCTTCCTTCCTTTTCTTTCTTTCTTTTTTCTTTCTTCCTTTCTTCCTTCCTTCCTCCTTTCCTTCCTCCCTCCCTCCTTTCCTTCCTTCCTTCCTTCCTTCCTTCCTTCCTTCCTTCCTTCCTTCCTTCCTTCCTTCCTTCCTTCCTTCCTTC
>NW_020945773.1:0-4839 GCF_900497805.2 Vombatus ursinus
TTCCTTCCTTCCTTCCTTCCTTCCTTCCTTCCTTCCTTCCTTCCTTCTTCCTTCCTTCTTTCCTTCCTCTCTAGATGGAGAAACTGAGACCATAAAAGGTTAAATGACTTGGGTCACTTAAGAGCTAATAAGTGACTGAGGTAAGACTCAAACTCATGTCCTCCTGACTTCATGCCCAGCACTCTATCCACAATGTCCCCTAGATGAGATGGGAGACTGAGAGTAAAGGGTGAGGAACAGCCATATTTATAGCAGCTCATTTTGTGGTGGCTAAAAATAACTGGAAACTAAGGGGAAGTGCCCTTCACTTGAGGATGGATGAATAAGTTGTGGTGGATGAATGTGGTGGGGTACAATTGTGCTATAAGAAATCAGGAAATAAATGATTTCAAAAAGACACAGAAAGACTTATGTGAAATGATGCAGAGAGAAGAGAGTGGAACCAGAAAGAACAATATACATGGTAATATCAATATTATGAAAATGAATAATTTTGAAGACTTTTATAAACTGATAAAGAATGAAATGACCAGAATGAAGAAAACAAATTACTCAATAATAACAATTTTTTTACATGTGCAATCATGTAAAACATTTCCATGTTAGTCATTTTGTACAAGAAGACTCAAATAAAAGAAAAAGAATGAAAGTGAAAAATAGCATGCTTCAGTCTGTATTCAATCAATATCTGTTCTTTGTCTGGAGGTGGATAGTATGCTTCATCATTAGTCCTTTGCGATTGTCTTGGATCACTGTATTGCTGAGAATAACTAAGTCATTCACAGTTCTTCCTCGTACAAAATTGCTGTTACTAGGTAAATTGTTCTCCTGGTTTGTTCACTTCACTTTGCATCAGTTCATGTAAGTCTTTCCAGGTTTTCTGAAATCATCCTGCTTGTCATTTCTTATAGCACAATAATACTCCATTACAATCATATACGATAGCTTATTTAACCATTTCCCAATTGATGGGCATCCCTTAATTTCCAATTCTTAGTCACCACAAAAAGAGCTGCTAGAAATATTTTTGTACAAATAAGACCTAAGCAGCGGTGTTGCTGGATCAGAGGGTATGCACAGTTTTTAGCCCTTTGGGAATAGTTCTAAATTGTTTTCCAGAATGGTTAGATCAGTTCACAACTCTACCAAAGGTACACGTGTCCTAGTTTTCCCACATCCCTTCCAATATCCTTTTTTGTCCTATTAGCCAATCTGATAGGTGTGAGGTGGTATGTCAGATCTGTAACAACAATACCATTGAAAGCAGCTAGGTGACACAATGGATAGAGTGCCGGGCCTGAAGTCAGGAAGATTCATTTTCCTGATGTCAAATCTGGACTCAGACACATACTAGCTGTGTGACCCTGGGCAAGTCACTTCACTCTGTTTGCCTCAGTTTCCTCATCTGTAAAATGAGCTGGAGAAGGAAATGGCAAACCACTTCAGTATCTTTGCCAAGAAAACCCTAAATGTGGTCATGAAGAGTTGGATGTGACAAGAATGACTGAACAACAACAACTACTAAAACAAACAACTTTGATGCCCATCAATTGGGGAATGGCTGCACAAGTTGTGGTATATGAATGTAATGGAATACTATTGTGCTGTAAGAAATGATAAGCTAGAGGACTTCAGAAAAACCTGGAAAGACTTGTATGGTCTGATGCTGAGTGAAGTGAGCAGAACCAGGATAACGTTGGACACAGTAACAGCCATGTTGTGCAATGACTGACTTTGACAGATGTAACCCTTCTCAGCAATGCAAGGATCTAAGACATCTCCAAAAGTTTCATGATGGAAAATGCTACTCACATCCAGGGAAAGAACTACAGAGTCTGAATGCAGACTGAAGCATACTATTTGCTCTTTTTTTTTTCTTCTGTTTTGTTTTGTTTCCTCTTTCTTGAGGTTCTTTCTATTGATGGTTCTAATTCTTCCTTACAACATGACTAATGTGAAGATATGTTTAATAGCAATGTATATGTATAGCCTATATCAGATTGCATGCCATCTTGGGGAGGGAGAGGGAGAAAAATTTAAAACTCAAAAGCTTATGGAAGTGATTGTTGAAAAATCAAAATAAATTAATAAAAAAACCAAACAACTTTGAAAGCTATAAGAACTGAGATCAACACAATGACCATTCATGATTCCAGGAAACTGATGAAGAAACATGTGATCCATATCCCTTACAGAGAAGGGGTGTATTTAGAAAGTACAAACATAAGATAGTTTTATATATAGCCATTGAGAGATCTTGTTTTGCTTGACTGTGATTATTTGTTACAAGAAATTTGTTTTTTCCGCAATGGGTTGTCAGGTGGGAAGGAGAGAAAATAGATTTCAGTTAATTTTTTTTTAAAATAGAACAATTCAAAAGATTGAGGTGGGGTGAAGAGGGGAAATGATGTTACAGATGTGAATTGTTTCAGATGAGACCACTGTTTTATTAATTTTCCTTATCTGTTTGACATTTTTATGGGAGACCTCTCACAAAGTGGGACTGATCTGTAATTGCATGTAATGTAAAAACAACACATCAATACAACTTTAAAAAGAAAAATAAAAAAGAAAGCCCACTTGGCTGGACCCTGAGCATTTAAAGGGAAGTAACGATGCTTTGTGTATATAGAGAGGCCTCCTTGAGGATGGATGAATAAGTTGTGGTGGATGAATGTGGTGGGGTACAATTGTGCTATAAGAAATCAGGAAATAAATGATTTCAAAAAGACACAGAAAGACTTATGTGAAATGATGCAGAGAGAAGAGAGTGGAACCAGAAAGAACAATATACATGGTAATATCAATATTATGAAAATGAATAATTTTGAATTATTCAATGAGGTCTGCAGACACTCAAAGGATTCGTCTGGCCATTGGGAGAGTGAAGGGGAGTAATGCAGAGTCAGGCTACAAAGGTAGATTGGAACCCAACTGTGAAAGAGGCCGAGGATGCACTGGAAGCTACAAGCACTTCTCTCTAATGGGTTATTCTTCACCTGGTTTAGCTTGAAAAATGAAGAGAACTCCACAGAGGTATCTATTTAGGTCAAACCTCACCGGTTTCATTCATTCCTTCATTAATAAACATTTATTAAGGGCCTACTTCGTGCTGGGCACTGTTCGAAGTGCTGAGTTTCATAAAATCTTAAGGTCACGGAAAGCACTCTTAGGCCATTTATTCAAATCTGCTACCCAAACCATGAACGGCCCAACCATGCTATACATAGTAGATATCATCTTGTTAAGTCTTTTTTTAGTTGTGTCTGACTCTCTGTGACCCCATTTGGGATTTTCTTGGCAAAGATACTGGAGTAGTTTGCCATTCCTTCTCCAGCTCATTTTACAGATGAAGAAACTGAGGCAAACAGGGTGAAGTGACTTACCTAGGGTCACACAGTTAGTAAGTATCTGAGGCCAGATTTGAACTCAGGAAGACGAATCTTCCCGACTCCGGACCACAGGCTTTATTCACTGTGCCATCCAGTTGTCAGGGCAGTTATCATCTAACCTTTCCTTAAATACTTCCAGAAACAGTTGCTCACTACTTTGCAAAGCATCAAGAAGTGGTGTAGTCCTAGGTAATGTGGATCTAAGATTTTTGTCCAAGGCCCTTTTTCTTTGTGTTCACCCTCTCACTTGGTAACTTCATCGGCCCATCATTCTAGATCTATCTATCTAGCCCTGGGATTGCCAGCTGCCTATTAGACATTTTTAATCGGATATCCTATAGGCCTCTCACACTTAACGCATCCAGAAGAGAATTTGTTCTCTTTACCCTGGAGACCCATTCCTCTCTGAGACTTGAGGACACTGCCATGCTTCTCATTACCTGGGTTTGCCACCTCGATATCATCCTCAACTCCTCATTCTCCGTCATTCAATATAACCAAGTAGATGCCAAGTCTTCTAGATTGAGAAAAGATGGATAAGGCGATTACTCAGCACTCACTGTGTGCCAGGCACTTTGCTACCTCTCCCATCCATTTCCTTCTCTCCTCTAAGAGAACACCTCCCCTCAGCAGCTCTGTCCTGGGCTATTGCAATAACCTTTTAATTGCTCTTCCTGCCATAGTCACTAACATAACTTCCTTAAAGTATATGTCTGTGTCACACTCTGCTCAGTAGTTAGTCGACAAGCATTTATACTTACTATCTACTAGGCTCTATACTAATGTCTGGGCATTAAAAAAAGGCAAAATAAAGTCTTTGCTCTCAAGGAATTCACAGATTAATGGGAGAGACACTGTGCAGATAACTTTGTATAAATAAGTTATATACAGATGAATGAAAGAATGAAAAGAGGAAGGGCGCAAGAATAGAGGAGGATCAGGAAAGACTTCCTAGAGAAGGAGGGACTTTATCTGAGACTTGAAAGAAGCCAGGAGGAAGAAGAAAGAATAAGAATGAGGAGGAGGAGGAGTTCGGCCACAATGGCAGAGAGAGATATGGGATGTTAGCTGTTGGGATAAATATGAAACTAGAAATCATGAAACCAGAAGTCAGTGTTCCCATGTACAGATATATGTAAATCCCCAGGGTTAGTCTGGAATGGGGATGGCTCCTCTGGTACATTCCTCCCCCCTCCCAAGTTATAGGATCCTTGGATCATGGATTTAGAGGTAGAAGGGATGTTCTAGGACATTGAGGAAGGGGAATAAGTATTTATATAGCATTCTCTCTCTGTCTCTGTCTCTGTCTCTCTCCATCCCTGTCTCTCTCTCCCTCTCTCCCTGTCTGTCTCTCTGTCTCTCCTCTTTTTTCTCTCTCTTTTCTCTCCTCTCTCTCTCTTTCTCTCTCTCTCTCTCTCTCTCTCTCTCTCTCTCTCTCTCTCTCTCT
>NW_020945774.1:0-4839 GCF_900497805.2 Vombatus ursinus
TTCCTTCCTTCCTTCCTTCCTTCCTTCCTTCCTTCCTTCCTTCCTTCTTCCTTCCTTCTTTCCTTCCTCTCTAGATGGAGAAACTGAGACCATAAAAGGTTAAATGACTTGGGTCACTTAAGAGCTAATAAGTGACTGAGGTAAGACTCAAACTCATGTCCTCCTGACTTCATGCCCAGCACTCTATCCACAATGTCCCCTAGATGAGATGGGAGACTGAGAGTAAAGGGTGAGGAACAGCCATATTTATAGCAGCTCATTTTGTGGTGGCTAAAAATAACTGGAAACTAAGGGGAAGTGCCCTTCACTTGAGGATGGATGAATAAGTTGTGGTGGATGAATGTGGTGGGGTACAATTGTGCTATAAGAAATCAGGAAATAAATGATTTCAAAAAGACACAGAAAGACTTATGTGAAATGATGCAGAGAGAAGAGAGTGGAACCAGAAAGAACAATATACATGGTAATATCAATATTATGAAAATGAATAATTTTGAAGACTTTTATAAACTGATAAAGAATGAAATGACCAGAATGAAGAAAACAAATTACTCAATAATAACAATTTTTTTACATGTGCAATCATGTAAAACATTTCCATGTTAGTCATTTTGTACAAGAAGACTCAAATAAAAGAAAAAGAATGAAAGTGAAAAATAGCATGCTTCAGTCTGTATTCAATCAATATCTGTTCTTTGTCTGGAGGTGGATAGTATGCTTCATCATTAGTCCTTTGCGATTGTCTTGGATCACTGTATTGCTGAGAATAACTAAGTCATTCACAGTTCTTCCTCGTACAAAATTGCTGTTACTAGGTAAATTGTTCTCCTGGTTTGTTCACTTCACTTTGCATCAGTTCATGTAAGTCTTTCCAGGTTTTCTGAAATCATCCTGCTTGTCATTTCTTATAGCACAATAATACTCCATTACAATCATATACGATAGCTTATTTAACCATTTCCCAATTGATGGGCATCCCTTAATTTCCAATTCTTAGTCACCACAAAAAGAGCTGCTAGAAATATTTTTGTACAAATAAGACCTAAGCAGCGGTGTTGCTGGATCAGAGGGTATGCACAGTTTTTAGCCCTTTGGGAATAGTTCTAAATTGTTTTCCAGAATGGTTAGATCAGTTCACAACTCTACCAAAGGTACACGTGTCCTAGTTTTCCCACATCCCTTCCAATATCCTTTTTTGTCCTATTAGCCAATCTGATAGGTGTGAGGTGGTATGTCAGATCTGTAACAACAATACCATTGAAAGCAGCTAGGTGACACAATGGATAGAGTGCCGGGCCTGAAGTCAGGAAGATTCATTTTCCTGATGTCAAATCTGGACTCAGACACATACTAGCTGTGTGACCCTGGGCAAGTCACTTCACTCTGTTTGCCTCAGTTTCCTCATCTGTAAAATGAGCTGGAGAAGGAAATGGCAAACCACTTCAGTATCTTTGCCAAGAAAACCCTAAATGTGGTCATGAAGAGTTGGATGTGACAAGAATGACTGAACAACAACAACTACTAAAACAAACAACTTTGATGCCCATCAATTGGGGAATGGCTGCACAAGTTGTGGTATATGAATGTAATGGAATACTATTGTGCTGTAAGAAATGATAAGCTAGAGGACTTCAGAAAAACCTGGAAAGACTTGTATGGTCTGATGCTGAGTGAAGTGAGCAGAACCAGGATAACGTTGGACACAGTAACAGCCATGTTGTGCAATGACTGACTTTGACAGATGTAACCCTTCTCAGCAATGCAAGGATCTAAGACATCTCCAAAAGTTTCATGATGGAAAATGCTACTCACATCCAGGGAAAGAACTACAGAGTCTGAATGCAGACTGAAGCATACTATTTGCTCTTTTTTTTTTCTTCTGTTTTGTTTTGTTTCCTCTTTCTTGAGGTTCTTTCTATTGATGGTTCTAATTCTTCCTTACAACATGACTAATGTGAAGATATGTTTAATAGCAATGTATATGTATAGCCTATATCAGATTGCATGCCATCTTGGGGAGGGAGAGGGAGAAAAATTTAAAACTCAAAAGCTTATGGAAGTGATTGTTGAAAAATCAAAATAAATTAATAAAAAAACCAAACAACTTTGAAAGCTATAAGAACTGAGATCAACACAATGACCATTCATGATTCCAGGAAACTGATGAAGAAACATGTGATCCATATCCCTTACAGAGAAGGGGTGTATTTAGAAAGTACAAACATAAGATAGTTTTATATATAGCCATTGAGAGATCTTGTTTTGCTTGACTGTGATTATTTGTTACAAGAAATTTGTTTTTTCCGCAATGGGTTGTCAGGTGGGAAGGAGAGAAAATAGATTTCAGTTAATTTTTTTTTAAAATAGAACAATTCAAAAGATTGAGGTGGGGTGAAGAGGGGAAATGATGTTACAGATGTGAATTGTTTCAGATGAGACCACTGTTTTATTAATTTTCCTTATCTGTTTGACATTTTTATGGGAGACCTCTCACAAAGTGGGACTGATCTGTAATTGCATGTAATGTAAAAACAACACATCAATACAACTTTAAAAAGAAAAATAAAAAAGAAAGCCCACTTGGCTGGACCCTGAGCATTTAAAGGGAAGTAACGATGCTTTGTGTATATAGAGAGGCCTCCTTGAGGATGGATGAATAAGTTGTGGTGGATGAATGTGGTGGGGTACAATTGTGCTATAAGAAATCAGGAAATAAATGATTTCAAAAAGACACAGAAAGACTTATGTGAAATGATGCAGAGAGAAGAGAGTGGAACCAGAAAGAACAATATACATGGTAATATCAATATTATGAAAATGAATAATTTTGAATTATTCAATGAGGTCTGCAGACACTCAAAGGATTCGTCTGGCCATTGGGAGAGTGAAGGGGAGTAATGCAGAGTCAGGCTACAAAGGTAGATTGGAACCCAACTGTGAAAGAGGCCGAGGATGCACTGGAAGCTACAAGCACTTCTCTCTAATGGGTTATTCTTCACCTGGTTTAGCTTGAAAAATGAAGAGAACTCCACAGAGGTATCTATTTAGGTCAAACCTCACCGGTTTCATTCATTCCTTCATTAATAAACATTTATTAAGGGCCTACTTCGTGCTGGGCACTGTTCGAAGTGCTGAGTTTCATAAAATCTTAAGGTCACGGAAAGCACTCTTAGGCCATTTATTCAAATCTGCTACCCAAACCATGAACGGCCCAACCATGCTATACATAGTAGATATCATCTTGTTAAGTCTTTTTTTAGTTGTGTCTGACTCTCTGTGACCCCATTTGGGATTTTCTTGGCAAAGATACTGGAGTAGTTTGCCATTCCTTCTCCAGCTCATTTTACAGATGAAGAAACTGAGGCAAACAGGGTGAAGTGACTTACCTAGGGTCACACAGTTAGTAAGTATCTGAGGCCAGATTTGAACTCAGGAAGACGAATCTTCCCGACTCCGGACCACAGGCTTTATTCACTGTGCCATCCAGTTGTCAGGGCAGTTATCATCTAACCTTTCCTTAAATACTTCCAGAAACAGTTGCTCACTACTTTGCAAAGCATCAAGAAGTGGTGTAGTCCTAGGTAATGTGGATCTAAGATTTTTGTCCAAGGCCCTTTTTCTTTGTGTTCACCCTCTCACTTGGTAACTTCATCGGCCCATCATTCTAGATCTATCTATCTAGCCCTGGGATTGCCAGCTGCCTATTAGACATTTTTAATCGGATATCCTATAGGCCTCTCACACTTAACGCATCCAGAAGAGAATTTGTTCTCTTTACCCTGGAGACCCATTCCTCTCTGAGACTTGAGGACACTGCCATGCTTCTCATTACCTGGGTTTGCCACCTCGATATCATCCTCAACTCCTCATTCTCCGTCATTCAATATAACCAAGTAGATGCCAAGTCTTCTAGATTGAGAAAAGATGGATAAGGCGATTACTCAGCACTCACTGTGTGCCAGGCACTTTGCTACCTCTCCCATCCATTTCCTTCTCTCCTCTAAGAGAACACCTCCCCTCAGCAGCTCTGTCCTGGGCTATTGCAATAACCTTTTAATTGCTCTTCCTGCCATAGTCACTAACATAACTTCCTTAAAGTATATGTCTGTGTCACACTCTGCTCAGTAGTTAGTCGACAAGCATTTATACTTACTATCTACTAGGCTCTATACTAATGTCTGGGCATTAAAAAAAGGCAAAATAAAGTCTTTGCTCTCAAGGAATTCACAGATTAATGGGAGAGACACTGTGCAGATAACTTTGTATAAATAAGTTATATACAGATGAATGAAAGAATGAAAAGAGGAAGGGCGCAAGAATAGAGGAGGATCAGGAAAGACTTCCTAGAGAAGGAGGGACTTTATCTGAGACTTGAAAGAAGCCAGGAGGAAGAAGAAAGAATAAGAATGAGGAGGAGGAGGAGTTCGGCCACAATGGCAGAGAGAGATATGGGATGTTAGCTGTTGGGATAAATATGAAACTAGAAATCATGAAACCAGAAGTCAGTGTTCCCATGTACAGATATATGTAAATCCCCAGGGTTAGTCTGGAATGGGGATGGCTCCTCTGGTACATTCCTCCCCCCTCCCAAGTTATAGGATCCTTGGATCATGGATTTAGAGGTAGAAGGGATGTTCTAGGACATTGAGGAAGGGGAATAAGTATTTATATAGCATTCTCTCTCTGTCTCTGTCTCTGTCTCTCTCCATCCCTGTCTCTCTCTCCCTCTCTCCCTGTCTGTCTCTCTGTCTCTCCTCTTTTTTCTCTCTCTTTTCTCTCCTCTCTCTCTCTTTCTCTCTCTCTCTCTCTCTCTCTCTCTCTCTCTCTCTCTCTCTCTCT
>NW_020945775.1:0-5917 GCF_900497805.2 Vombatus ursinus
GGGAGGAGTCTAAGCCATTGAGTGGGACCACTGGCTTGGGGGGGGGGAATCAACACTTCAGGAAATTTAGAGAACTTGTACCGTGAGCATTTTTAGAGATTTTCCTGGACTAACACCAGTTGTTGCTACTGTTGATATCATTGGTCCTCTTTGAGAACAAAGGACGAATAACAGCACCAGTTATAGGCAGTAAGCAAAGGAGAAAAGTCAGCCTTTTGGGGGTGGAAGGGGAGAAGAATAGCCCCAAGACTGAATTTCACAAGGGCCCATGTGAGCCCAGCAATCTGGAGAAGCCTTGAACCACAGGCTATATAAATGTTAAATTGAATTATCTGGGCACCAAGAGCCAGTGGAAGGCAGTTAGGCTTTACAAATACTAAGGACTTTTCCTCAAACATGCTACATGTTCCAGCCAAACCTATCCACTTTGCTGTCCCCAGATATAATATTTTATCTTCTGCCTCCATTTTTGCACTAGCCCTCCCCATGCCTGGAATGCTCTTCCCTCTTCGCCTCGACCTTTTGGAATTCCTAACTCCCTTCAAGCTCAGTTCAAGTACCATGTCCTAGAACACAAGCACTTTTCTTGGCGTCCCCACCCCCACTCACTTGGTATTTATATAAAAGCAAGCATAGGGATCAGAGTATTCCCTAATTTCTGGCAGTGGAGCAGTAGCTTAGCCATTTGATTGTACTGTCTGTTTAGTGTCATTAAGAGGAGCACACAGTATCCAAGACTAGATGATTAGCCCGCTGTACTAGTCTGTAAACATATCCGGAGCATGGGTTCAGGTTAGGGCACCACGGGGAAGTAAGGACTATGATAGGAATATAAGCTAAAGGAATTAGGGATGTTTAGCCTGGAAAAAAAAATAATTAAGGAGGAGAGAATATATCAAGATAGGTCTTTAAATTAAATGAGATCAAATAATCTCACTTATGAGACTATTACTTTATATTAATTAATTGAGATCAGATAACACTTGCAAAGCCCTTAGCACCGTGCCTGGCATGTACTAGGTGCATTATGAATGCTTATCCTTTCCCCCCTTTAAATATATGAAAGGCTGCCATGTGGGAGAGAGATGAACCTTGTCCTTGGCCCCAGAGGGCAGAATGAGGAACAATGAATGGGTAGAAGAAAGAAAGGAGCAAACTGAGGCTTGATGGCAAGAGAAACTTCCCGACAACTAGAGCTCTGCAGAGTCAGAGAACCTATGGAGTTGATGGGGATCTTAGCAGCCATCTAATGCAATCCATCCAAGAAAGGAGCCCCAATGTATCACGTATGGGACAAGGTACCATGCTGCCACAATTTAAGATAACCTTTGACGTCTTACAACATTAGCAAAGAATTTGGTAAAAACAAGTTACATTGTTTTAATAAGCTTGCAAAACCTTGAAAGGGCAAGTCAATGAGAAGGGCCCCAAAGTTCTAGAGGGCAAAGTCGGTTTTAACTAGTCCTAAGTAGGAAAAAGGGCAAGGGCTTTTGGATGAAGAGGGATGGGGGGAGGCACGTCAAGGGGACATGAGAAGGGTGGATGTGTAAGATTGTAACCTGAAAAGGAACAGACCAATCCGGGCCTGGAAGGGAGAAGTCACGGCATTCTAACAGCATAAAACGTTTTCTCATGTCTGTAATCAGTGCTATCTCTTCTGAGAGATATGCCTGGTTCTCTCCCAAGAACCGTAATAAACGATTCTCCACTCACTTTTAGCTTAGTTTCATTTTTAACTAGAAGGCTTTATTTCTAACAGTCATAACCAACGAAAGGTCATCTGGCCTAAAGTCATCTTCGAGCCGCAGCTAGATGACCACTTTCTAGCTATGCAGTAGAAGATATCTCTGTCAATTGTTTCTAAGGGCCATTCCAACTCTATGATTGGTTTTTTAGGAACTTGTGAAGGTGGAAGCTTGGCAGGACATTGTTACCTCTGGGACAGCACCCTGATAGCCGTGGGTGACATGCCTCTTTTCCTGTGGCAGAGAGTTATACATGTTCTATTCCAGGACAGGAACTATATTCACTGGTTTGGAAAATGCTTGTCTTTTCTTCTCTTTGTCCTGGAGAGCAGAGGACCCGATTTACTGCAGAGACTGCATACTTCAAGGAAAAGAACACTGGGTTTATGGACAGCAGACATTCAAGTCCCAGCTTTCCAACACACTACTAGTCTGTCAGCCACTGAGCACCCATTTCCTCATTTATGAAATGTAGGGATAATAGTATTTACATTACACCTACTTCATAGGTCTGTTGAAAAACCACATAAATGTGAGCTATTCTTTGTGGAGGGTTGTGAGCACTGGTCCTGAACTAGCTGAATCATGGGCAGATTGGTGGTATAGGGGAGAGTTACGTGGCAGACTTTTCAAAGACAATGAAATTTAGAGCTGAAAGACATTTAGTTTAACCCTCATTTAAAGATAAAGAAACTAGGGCCAAGAAAAATGAAATGACTTGTCTGAGGTCACAAAGGCACTAAGGGGCAGGGCTGGGACTTGAACCCTAGTCTTCTGTCTATAAATCTAGCATTCATATCATTCTATCGTGTGGTTTGAGGTTAGAATTAGTATGGGAAAGAGTAGGATGGGTAAGGTATTCTCACCTTTCCCTACCTGCCCCCAGCTCTGTTCCTGCAAATTCCACCAAACATATTCCCTTGAGTTGTTCAAATTGTAATGGCTAGTATTCATTTTTAACGTACTTAATTAAATCTTTTAATCTACTCATGAATGAGAATTTTTCAATCCATCCATACCAAGTAATATTTTTGAGATGAGTTCGGGGAGGATACCCACACTGAAGTGTATAATTTTAAGAACACATTAGCTTTTGGAAGACGGCTACTTCTTCGTTATAAAAATAGCCCTTTTTCCAACTCCTTAAGATGATGTTTTTGCACCAAGGTGCAATCTATTTGACAGATATAAATCTCTACTCTTGGGCTTAAGTGTACATATGAGATAAAGAAATAGAAGCAGAGGGCTCCTAGGAATTTAAAAACTCTCCCCAAGGTCATATTTGGTTGCAGAGGTAAATACTTTCTTTAGATGAATACCAGAAATAAAACACACACAAAAATTAACTTTGCAATTGCATTTTCCCAACTGGCATACAGGTTACATACAATATCCCACAGAATAAAACAATAAAAATCATTAAAAAGAAAAAAAAAGGAAAGAATTCAGTGGGTGGAGCCAAGATGGTGAAGTACAGGCCAGGATCCAGCTGCAGTCTCCCAACATTCCCCTCCAAACAACTCCAAAGTAATGCTTCAAATCAAATTGTGCAGTAGCAGAGCCAACAAAAGGTCAGAGAGATATTTTTCCAACTTAAGACAACTCAGGAGGTCCACAGGTGAGGTCTGTAACTCTGGACAGAAGCAGCAGCAGCAGCTTTGGGAGCTCTCAGCCCATAGATGGTAATGGAATCAGAAAACTGGTTAGAAAGAGATTACATGAGGCCCTTTGCTGGCACAGAGTGTAGCTGTGGCAGACTGGCAAGTCTATTGCCCACAAGCAATTCTGGGTCACAGTTCCAGGGTGGAGAGGAGCACTTGTGATTAGTCACAAGGACCAGGGGCCCTGGTCATGGTATCAAAGAAAGAGGAGCACTAGCATTTGAGGCAGCAGGGGAGTAGGGTCCCTTCCTAGGTAAAGACCAGAGCCCAGACCAGAAGAGCAGTGACTATATCCTTGGAAGGATATAGTCTTGGAAGCACCAAAAGATTGCAGACCCCCAGAACCAGCTCTGAAAACAACAGCATGAAAAATCCTGAAGATCGGGATAGTGCCTCCTAACTCCCAGATAAATAAAGCCCAACTTTAACATAAAGTTCAAAGTAAAGACATAGGTTGGAAAAATGAGCAAGCAACAAAAAAAGAATTTGACCAAAAAGCTACCAAGGCAGTAGGGAAGACCAAGACATAAACTTAAAAGACAACAATGTGAAAATAGCTACAACCAAAGCCTCAAAGAAAAATGCTAAGTAGTCCAAGGCCAACAAGAATTTCCAGAAGAGTTACAGAAAGCTGTAAGAGTGGTAGAGGAAAAATAGGGAAAAGAAATGAGAGTGCTGCAAGAAAATTATAAAACGAGAATTAACAACTTGGTAAAAGAGGCACAAAAAATATTCAAGAAAATAACATCTTTAAAAAAAAAAAACAACAACACAAAATTCCACTGAAGAAAAGAACTGTTTTAAAAGCAGAACAGGCTAATGGAAAAGGAGGTACAAAAGTTCAATGGAGAAAAGAATTTCTTAAAAAGCAAAACTGGCCAAATAGAAAAAGAGGTACAAAACCTCACTGAAGAAAACAAGTCCATCCACACCCAAAGAAAGAACTATGGAAGCAGAATTGCTAATTTTTTTCTCTTCTGTTGAGTCTTGTTTCCTCTTTCTGATGGTTCCTCCTATTGGTTTTAATTTCTACTTACAACATCACTAATGTGAAAATATGTTTAATATGAATGTAAATGTATAGCCTATACCAGATTATGCGCCGTCTTGGGGAGGGTGGTGGGGAGGAAGGGGGAGAAAAATTTTAAACTCAAAAGCATATGGAAGTGATTATTGATAAATCAAAATAAATTAATAAAAAAAGAAAATAAGAATAATTCCTTAAAAATTAGGACTGCTAAATCTGTCTTCAGACACTTGGCACTTACTAGCTGTGTGAACCTGGGCAAGTCACTTTACCCTGATTGCCTCAGCAAAAAATAATAAAAATAAAAATAAAAATTAGGACTGGGCAAGTAGATACCAAAATTCTTCAATAAACAATAAAACAAAGTCAAAAGAATGAAAAAATAGAAGAAAATGTGAAATATCTTATTAGAAAAAACAACCAATCTAGAAAATAGATCGAGGAGAGCTAATTTAAGAGTTATTGGACTACCTGAAACTCGCAATTAAAAAAGAGCCAAGACATCATATTTCAAGAAATTATTAAGGAAAGCTGCCCCAATATCTTAGATCTAGATGTAAAACAGTAATTAAAAGAATCCATTGATCTCCTCCTGAAAGTGATCCCAAAATGAAAACTCCCAACAATACTATGGCCTAATTACAGGGCTCCCAGGTTAAGGAGAAAATACCGCAACAACCAGAAAGAAACAATTCAAATATCATGGAGCCACAGTCAGAATCACACAAGATTTAACAGCTTCCATTTTAAAGGAGCAGAAGTCTTGGATGATGATACTCCAGAAGGCAAAGGAGCAAGGATTATAACCAGGAATAACCTATCATGCAAAACTGAGTATAACCCTTCAAGGGGAAAAATAGATATTTAACAAAATAAAGGACTTTCAAGCATTCCTGACGAAAAGAATAGAGCTGAATAGAAAATCTGACATTCAAACAGAAGACTCGAGAGCACCATAAAAAGGTAAACACGAAAGAGTAATCATAAGGGACTCAATAAAGTCAAACTAGTTACTTTCTTACTATGGGAAGATGACACAGATAACTCCTAAGAACTTTATCATTATTAGAAGACATCTACAATGACATAGAGGACGAATATGAATCAATTATGTTGGAATTATCTCCAAAAAAAAACCGGTAGGGGTGAGAAAGAAGGACGCACTGGGAGGAGGAGGAGGTGGCAGCTAGGATGGGGGGAATTCTCTCACGTAAATGAGGAACACAAGGAAGGGCTTCTATAGAGAGGAAGAGAAAATGAGGGGGTGGGAGGCAACGCTAGCACTTCAATCTCACCGGAATTGGCTCAAAGAGGGAAGAATACTCTCTCCCTCCTCTCCCACCTCTCCCTCTCTCTCTCTCCTTCTTTCTCTCCCTCTCTCTCTCTCCTTCTTTCTCTCCCTCTCTCTCTCCCTCTCTCTCTCTCCCTCTCTCCCTCTCTCTCTCCCTCTCTCTTTCCCTCCTCTCTCCCTCCCTCTCTCTCTC
>NW_020945776.1:0-5919 GCF_900497805.2 Vombatus ursinus
GGGAGGAGTCTAAGCCATTGAGTGGGACCACTGGCTTGGGGGGGGGGGAATCAACACTTCAGGAAATTTAGAGAACTTGTACCGTGAGCATTTTTAGAGATTTTCCTGGACTAACACCAGTTGTTGCTACTGTTGATATCATTGGTCCTCTTTGAGAACAAAGGACGAATAACAGCACCAGTTATAGGCAGTAAGCAAAGGAGAAAAGTCAGCCTTTTGGGGGTGGAAGGGGAGAAGAATAGCCCCAAGACTGAATTTCACAAGGGCCCATGTGAGCCCAGCAATCTGGAGAAGCCTTGAACCACAGGCTATATAAATGTTAAATTGAATTATCTGGGCACCAAGAGCCAGTGGAAGGCAGTTAGGCTTTACAAATACTAAGGACTTTTCCTCAAACATGCTACATGTTCCAGCCAAACCTATCCACTTTGCTGTCCCCAGATATAATATTTTATCTTCTGCCTCCATTTTTGCACTAGCCCTCCCCATGCCTGGAATGCTCTTCCCTCTTCGCCTCGACCTTTTGGAATTCCTAACTCCCTTCAAGCTCAGTTCAAGTACCATGTCCTAGAACACAAGCACTTTTCTTGGCGTCCCCACCCCCACTCACTTGGTATTTATATAAAAGCAAGCATAGGGATCAGAGTATTCCCTAATTTCTGGCAGTGGAGCAGTAGCTTAGCCATTTGATTGTACTGTCTGTTTAGTGTCATTAAGAGGAGCACACAGTATCCAAGACTAGATGATTAGCCCGCTGTACTAGTCTGTAAACATATCCGGAGCATGGGTTCAGGTTAGGGCACCACGGGGAAGTAAGGACTATGATAGGAATATAAGCTAAAGGAATTAGGGATGTTTAGCCTGGAAAAAAAAATAATTAAGGAGGAGAGAATATATCAAGATAGGTCTTTAAATTAAATGAGATCAAATAATCTCACTTATGAGACTATTACTTTATATTAATTAATTGAGATCAGATAACACTTGCAAAGCCCTTAGCACCGTGCCTGGCATGTACTAGGTGCATTATGAATGCTTATCCTTTCCCCCCTTTAAATATATGAAAGGCTGCCATGTGGGAGAGAGATGAACCTTGTCCTTGGCCCCAGAGGGCAGAATGAGGAACAATGAATGGGTAGAAGAAAGAAAGGAGCAAACTGAGGCTTGATGGCAAGAGAAACTTCCCGACAACTAGAGCTCTGCAGAGTCAGAGAACCTATGGAGTTGATGGGGATCTTAGCAGCCATCTAATGCAATCCATCCAAGAAAGGAGCCCCAATGTATCACGTATGGGACAAGGTACCATGCTGCCACAATTTAAGATAACCTTTGACGTCTTACAACATTAGCAAAGAATTTGGTAAAAACAAGTTACATTGTTTTAATAAGCTTGCAAAACCTTGAAAGGGCAAGTCAATGAGAAGGGCCCCAAAGTTCTAGAGGGCAAAGTCGGTTTTAACTAGTCCTAAGTAGGAAAAAGGGCAAGGGCTTTTGGATGAAGAGGGATGGGGGGAGGCACGTCAAGGGGACATGAGAAGGGTGGATGTGTAAGATTGTAACCTGAAAAGGAACAGACCAATCCGGGCCTGGAAGGGAGAAGTCACGGCATTCTAACAGCATAAAACGTTTTCTCATGTCTGTAATCAGTGCTATCTCTTCTGAGAGATATGCCTGGTTCTCTCCCAAGAACCGTAATAAACGATTCTCCACTCACTTTTAGCTTAGTTTCATTTTTAACTAGAAGGCTTTATTTCTAACAGTCATAACCAACGAAAGGTCATCTGGCCTAAAGTCATCTTCGAGCCGCAGCTAGATGACCACTTTCTAGCTATGCAGTAGAAGATATCTCTGTCAATTGTTTCTAAGGGCCATTCCAACTCTATGATTGGTTTTTTAGGAACTTGTGAAGGTGGAAGCTTGGCAGGACATTGTTACCTCTGGGACAGCACCCTGATAGCCGTGGGTGACATGCCTCTTTTCCTGTGGCAGAGAGTTATACATGTTCTATTCCAGGACAGGAACTATATTCACTGGTTTGGAAAATGCTTGTCTTTTCTTCTCTTTGTCCTGGAGAGCAGAGGACCCGATTTACTGCAGAGACTGCATACTTCAAGGAAAAGAACACTGGGTTTATGGACAGCAGACATTCAAGTCCCAGCTTTCCAACACACTACTAGTCTGTCAGCCACTGAGCACCCATTTCCTCATTTATGAAATGTAGGGATAATAGTATTTACATTACACCTACTTCATAGGTCTGTTGAAAAACCACATAAATGTGAGCTATTCTTTGTGGAGGGTTGTGAGCACTGGTCCTGAACTAGCTGAATCATGGGCAGATTGGTGGTATAGGGGAGAGTTACGTGGCAGACTTTTCAAAGACAATGAAATTTAGAGCTGAAAGACATTTAGTTTAACCCTCATTTAAAGATAAAGAAACTAGGGCCAAGAAAAATGAAATGACTTGTCTGAGGTCACAAAGGCACTAAGGGGCAGGGCTGGGACTTGAACCCTAGTCTTCTGTCTATAAATCTAGCATTCATATCATTCTATCGTGTGGTTTGAGGTTAGAATTAGTATGGGAAAGAGTAGGATGGGTAAGGTATTCTCACCTTTCCCTACCTGCCCCCAGCTCTGTTCCTGCAAATTCCACCAAACATATTCCCTTGAGTTGTTCAAATTGTA
Organism: Vombatus ursinus; assembly: GCF_900497805.2. NCBI lineage: Eukaryota > Metazoa > Chordata > Mammalia > Diprotodontia > Vombatidae > Vombatus > Vombatus ursinus. The sequence goes on from NW_020945776.1 coordinate 2,686, forward strand.
ATGGCTAGTATTCATTTTTAACGTACTTAATTAAATCTTTTAATCTACTCATGAATGAGAATTTTTCAATCCATCCATACCAAGTAATATTTTTGAGATGAGTTCGGGGAGGATACCCACACTGAAGTGTATAATTTTAAGAACACATTAGCTTTTGGAAGACGGCTACTTCTTCGTTATAAAAATAGCCCTTTTTCCAACTCCTTAAGATGATGTTTTTGCACCAAGGTGCAATCTATTTGACAGATATAAATCTCTACTCTTGGGCTTAAGTGTACATATGAGATAAAGAAATAGAAGCAGAGGGCTCCTAGGAATTTAAAAACTCTCCCCAAGGTCATATTTGGTTGCAGAGGTAAATACTTTCTTTAGATGAATACCAGAAATAAAACACACACAAAAATTAACTTTGCAATTGCATTTTCCCAACTGGCATACAGGTTACATACAATATCCCACAGAATAAAACAATAAAAATCATTAAAAAGAAAAAAAAAGGAAAGAATTCAGTGGGTGGAGCCAAGATGGTGAAGTACAGGCCAGGATCCAGCTGCAGTCTCCCAACATTCCCCTCCAAACAACTCCAAAGTAATGCTTCAAATCAAATTGTGCAGTAGCAGAGCCAACAAAAGGTCAGAGAGATATTTTTCCAACTTAAGACAACTCAGGAGGTCCACAGGTGAGGTCTGTAACTCTGGACAGAAGCAGCAGCAGCAGCTTTGGGAGCTCTCAGCCCATAGATGGTAATGGAATCAGAAAACTGGTTAGAAAGAGATTACATGAGGCCCTTTGCTGGCACAGAGTGTAGCTGTGGCAGACTGGCAAGTCTATTGCCCACAAGCAATTCTGGGTCACAGTTCCAGGGTGGAGAGGAGCACTTGTGATTAGTCACAAGGACCAGGGGCCCTGGTCATGGTATCAAAGAAAGAGGAGCACTAGCATTTGAGGCAGCAGGGGAGTAGGGTCCCTTCCTAGGTAAAGACCAGAGCCCAGACCAGAAGAGCAGTGACTATATCCTTGGAAGGATATAGTCTTGGAAGCACCAAAAGATTGCAGACCCCCAGAACCAGCTCTGAAAACAACAGCATGAAAAATCCTGAAGATCGGGATAGTGCCTCCTAACTCCCAGATAAATAAAGCCCAACTTTAACATAAAGTTCAAAGTAAAGACATAGGTTGGAAAAATGAGCAAGCAACAAAAAAAGAATTTGACCAAAAAAGCTACCAAGGCAGTAGGGAAGACCAAGACATAAACTTAAAAGACAACAATGTGAAAATAGCTACAACCAAAGCCTCAAAGAAAAATGCTAAGTAGTCCAAGGCCAACAAGAATTTCCAGAAGAGTTACAGAAAGCTGTAAGAGTGGTAGAGGAAAAATAGGGAAAAGAAATGAGAGTGCTGCAAGAAAATTATAAAACGAGAATTAACAACTTGGTAAAAGAGGCACAAAAAATATTCAAGAAAATAACATCTTTAAAAAAAAAAAACAACAACACAAAATTCCACTGAAGAAAAGAACTGTTTTAAAAGCAGAACAGGCTAATGGAAAAGGAGGTACAAAAGTTCAATGGAGAAAAGAATTTCTTAAAAAGCAAAACTGGCCAAATAGAAAAAGAGGTACAAAACCTCACTGAAGAAAACAAGTCCATCCACACCCAAAGAAAGAACTATGGAAGCAGAATTGCTAATTTTTTTCTCTTCTGTTGAGTCTTGTTTCCTCTTTCTGATGGTTCCTCCTATTGGTTTTAATTTCTACTTACAACATCACTAATGTGAAAATATGTTTAATATGAATGTAAATGTATAGCCTATACCAGATTATGCGCCGTCTTGGGGAGGGTGGTGGGGAGGAAGGGGGAGAAAAATTTTAAACTCAAAAGCATATGGAAGTGATTATTGATAAATCAAAATAAATTAATAAAAAAAGAAAATAAGAATAATTCCTTAAAAATTAGGACTGCTAAATCTGTCTTCAGACACTTGGCACTTACTAGCTGTGTGAACCTGGGCAAGTCACTTTACCCTGATTGCCTCAGCAAAAAATAATAAAAATAAAAATAAAAATTAGGACTGGGCAAGTAGATACCAAAATTCTTCAATAAACAATAAAACAAAGTCAAAAGAATGAAAAAATAGAAGAAAATGTGAAATATCTTATTAGAAAAAACAACCAATCTAGAAAATAGATCGAGGAGAGCTAATTTAAGAGTTATTGGACTACCTGAAACTCGCAATTAAAAAAGAGCCAAGACATCATATTTCAAGAAATTATTAAGGAAAGCTGCCCCAATATCTTAGATCTAGATGTAAAACAGTAATTAAAAGAATCCATTGATCTCCTCCTGAAAGTGATCCCAAAATGAAAACTCCCAACAATACTATGGCCTAATTACAGGGCTCCCAGGTTAAGGAGAAAATACCGCAACAACCAGAAAGAAACAATTCAAATATCATGGAGCCACAGTCAGAATCACACAAGATTTAACAGCTTCCATTTTAAAGGAGCAGAAGTCTTGGATGATGATACTCCAGAAGGCAAAGGAGCAAGGATTATAACCAGGAATAACCTATCATGCAAAACTGAGTATAACCCTTCAAGGGGAAAAATAGATATTTAACAAAATAAAGGACTTTCAAGCATTCCTGACGAAAAGAATAGAGCTGAATAGAAAATCTGACATTCAAACAGAAGACTCGAGAGCACCATAAAAAGGTAAACACGAAAGAGTAATCATAAGGGACTCAATAAAGTCAAACTAGTTACTTTCTTACTATGGGAAGATGACACAGATAACTCCTAAGAACTTTATCATTATTAGAAGACATCTACAATGACATAGAGGACGAATATGAATCAATTATGTTGGAATTATCTCCAAAAAAAAACCGGTAGGGGTGAGAAAGAAGGACGCACTGGGAGGAGGAGGAGGTGGCAGCTAGGATGGGGGGAATTCTCTCACGTAAATGAGGAACACAAGGAAGGGCTTCTATAGAGAGGAAGAGAAAATGAGGGGGTGGGAGGCAACGCTAGCACTTCAATCTCACCGGAATTGGCTCAAAGAGGGAAGAATACTCTCTCCCTCCTCTCCCACCTCTCCCTCTCTCTCTCTCCTTCTTTCTCTCCCTCTCTCTCTCTCCTTCTTTCTCTCCCTCTCTCTCTCCCTCTCTCTCTCTCCCTCTCTCCCTCTCTCTCTCCCTCTCTCTTTCCCTCCTCTCTCCCTCCCTCTCTCTCTC
>NW_020945777.1:0-1855 GCF_900497805.2 Vombatus ursinus
CTTTGGAGGGGAGGTGGGAAAATTATGACACAACTACAATATGGGTGGAACTGATCCAACCATTCTGGAGAGCAATTTGGAACTATGAACAAAGGGCAACTACCCTTTGAACCACCGATACCACTAGTATACTGGTATCCCAAAGAGAAAAAGAAAAGCTGAAAGGACTTAGTGACACAAAAATATATAAAGATGGAAGTATTTTTTCCTGGGGTTCCATCTAGATAAGTTTTTTGGTCCTCAAACAAATCACCAAGGGTGTGGAGCTCAAAACTTTCTCTGTGAGCTGAGATGGTGAGTATTAGCTTATATGAAACAAGGTTAGGGAAACAATGTCTGGCCACCAATTCTAATCCAGGATATACTCTGTTCATTTCATTGAAAAGTTTCTTCCATGAGTCTTAGACAATGAAAATGTCAGAAAGGACATATATTCTCCTGTAGAAACTCCTTGGTGCCCTGAAGATTAATCAGTATTTCTCAGGCCATGTAATCCCTTCAGAAATGATATGTTTTTTTCACCACTTGACTGTTTCATGTGATTCCTGTCCATGTGGGAAGAGATCAATCTTTCCAGACACTGAAAGAACTTTCCAACTCAGAATCAATTCTTCTTTCTACCTGATGAGGTAGGACATCAGGAAATATTCCAGGGGCTCCAAAATGCTCACATTTTCCATGTGAAGTGAGCTATGAGAAATATCAAATGAAAACTGAAATTTAATACACCCTCTCCCTCATAATAGTTTCTGGTCCAATTAGGTTTGGGGTGATGTTCTATTGTTATGAAAATTTTACCTTCTTCCTCTGCCAAGGCTTAAGTCACCCTCAATTTGACCTTAGAGGAAGTCCCCTGTTTTTTTGGCAAAGATCTGCTAAAATCTCCTTTGGATGAAAAAACACCTTCCCCTACCCTCTACACTAGCATAATAACTGTTTTGTGTCTTCCAATTCCTGAGCTTGTCTCTGTTGCAGTATTTCATGTAAATCTTTCATCACTTTCCAAGAACATTTGTACTGACCAATCTTATTTTTTCCAAAACCAACAACCTCCTCATCTCCTGGATCATCCAGGTGGTGAAGCTAAAATACATTCAAACCTTCTGGTGTTCTGATAAAGATCCAAGCTGCATCTTTTCTGAATTCTACTCTGCAGCACCTTTCCTGCCTTTTCTTAAGCAACCCCCACCTATGCTTTCATCTCTTCAGCAAGGTTTCATTGCCCCCCCCCACCAAATAATGGAACTCAATTCCAAGCAAGTATGTAATTTATATTTTTAAATTCTCAACCCACTCTTCTCTCCCACATCATTGCATCCATGCAACTTTGCAGAAAGACATTTTGAATCTTTTACTCTCAAAATTTCTCTCTTCAACTGTTTTATTTCCCTTCTTTTCAACCTTTTGTAGACTTCATTCAGAAGACTGCCAATACTTTCTTTTTGGAAATTCATCTTATTTTGGAATTGGGAGTGACTGACTATAGAAACTTTTCCTATGACCCCCAATCATAATCTTTCCCATTATTGGTCATAAGGAAAGCCAACTGTCTTCTTTATCTAATATTCTATGCCATATCTTCCAGCCAGTAGAAAGGGCTGAAAACTATCCTTTCCCACTGCAGATTCTTTTTCCATCTGCCTTAATTTGCCAAGGCAAAATTCCCTAAAAATCTTCCTCTCTGGACCATGTTTCAATGGCAGTTTCCATTAAAGTGCTTCTAATTTCCATAGCTGTGTCAAGATATTAGGAGACACCCAGTTCTCCAGGGCTAAGGCCTAGCAAGCAGGGTGTGCCCTGAGTTTGGCATATCAACAATCCTTTGCACTCACCCTATGAATGATCTCAGCCCCAG
>NW_020945778.1:0-2138 GCF_900497805.2 Vombatus ursinus
GATTAGAGAAATGCAGAATAAAACAACTCTGAGGTACCATCTCACAATATCAGATTGGCAAAATTTAGTGGAAAAGAAAAATAATAAATGTTGGAGGGGAGGTGGGAAAATTGGGACACAACTACAATATGGGTGGAACTGATTCAACCATTCTGGAGTGCAATTTGGAACTATGAACAAAGGGCAACTACCCTTTGAACCACCAATACCACTATTATATCTGTATCCCAAAGAGAAAAAGAAAAGTTGAAAGGACTTAGTGACACAATATATAAAGATGGAAGTATTTCTTCCTGGGGCTCCATCTAGATAAGTTTTTTGCTCCTCAAACAAATCACCAAGGATGTGGAGCTCAAAACTTTCTCTATGAGCTGAGGTGGTGAGTATTAGCTTATATGAAACAACATTAGGGAAATAATGTCTGGCCACCCATTCTCATCCAGGATATACTCTGTTCATTTCATTGAAAAGTTTCTTCCATGAGTCTTAGACAATGAAAATGTCAGAAAGGACATACATTCTCCTGTAGAAACTCCTTGGTGCCCTGAAGATTAATCAGTATTTCTCAGGCCATGTAATCCCTTCAGAAATGATATGTTTTTTTTTTCCCCCACTTGACTATTTCATGTGATTCCTGTCCATGTGGGAAGAGATCAATCTTTCCCGACACTGAAAGAACTTTCCAACTCAGAATCAATTCTTCTTTCTACCTGATGAAGAAGGACATCAGGAAATATTCCAGGGGCTCCAAAATGCTCACATTTTCCATGTGAAATGAGCTATGAGAAATATCAAATGAAAACTGAAATTTAATATACCCTCTCCCTCATAATAGTTTCCAATCCAATTAGGTTTGGTGTGACGTTCTATTGGTATGAAAATTTTACCTTCTTTCTTCCTTTGCCAAGGCTTAAGTCACCCTCAATTTGACCTTAGAGGAAGTCCCCTGTTTTTTGGCAAAGAGCTGCTAAAATCTCCTTTGGATGAAAAAACACCTTCCCCTACCCTCTACACTAGCATAATAACTGTTTTGTGTCTTCCAATTCCTGAGCTTGTCTCTGTTGCAGTATTTCATGTAAATCTTTCATCACTTTCCAAGAACATTTCTACTGACCAATCTTATTTTCTCCAAAACCAACAACCTCCTCATCTCCTGGATCATCCAGGTGGTGAAGCTAAAATAGATTCAAACCTTCTGGTGTTCTGAGAAAGATCCAAGCTGCATCTTTCCTGAATTCTACTCTGTAGCACCTTTCCTGCCTTTTCTTAAGAAGCCCCCACCTATGCTTTCATCTCTTCAGCAAGGTTTCATTGCCCCCCCAAATAATGAAACTTAATTAACAGTAAGAATATAATTTATATTTTTAAATTCTCAACCCACTCTTCTCTCCCACATCATTGCATCCATGCAACTTTGCAGAAAGACATTTTTAATCTTTTACTCTCAAAATTTCTCTCTTCAACTGTTCTATTTCCCCTTTCTTTTCAACCTTCTTTTATAGACTTCATTCAGAAGACTGCCAATACTTTCTTTTTGGAAATTCATCTTATTTTGGAATTGGGAGTGACTGACTATAGAAACTTTTTCTATGACCCCCAATCATAATCTTTCCCATTATTGGTCATAAGGAAAGTCAACTGTCTTCTTTATCCAATATTCTATGCCATATCTTCCAGCCAGTAGAAAGGGCTGAAAACTGTCCTTTCCCACTGCAGATTCTTTTCCCATCTGTCTTAATTTGTCAAGGCAAAATTCCCTAAAAATCTTCCTCTCTGGACCATGTTTCAAGGGCAGTTTCCATTAAAGTGCTTCTGATTTCCATAGCTGTGTCAAGATATTAGGAGACACCCAGTTTTCCAGGGCTAAGGCCTAGCAAGTAGGTTGTGCCCTGAGTTTGGCATATCAACAACCCTTTGCACTCACCCTCTGGATGATCTCAGCCCCAGCAAAACCCCAAAATTATTTCATACCAGCATCAGATAGTCTCTGAGCTAGGACAAGTAGGTATAGTACCCATATTCTGGCTATGAAGTCCTGCTTTAAATCTAACTTGTCCACTCTTACCCCTCATTTTCAGGTCTATAGCTCATTGCAGAGCCATTGGTTTTAGTATTGAGATTTCCCAATACTAAAGTGG
>NW_020945779.1:0-14807 GCF_900497805.2 Vombatus ursinus
TGAACATTGGGACTTACAGGATTTTCTTCTTCTTTTTTTTTTTTTTTGAGTAAATAAAGGGAACTGGTGTCCTTTACAAATATAGCAAAGCAAAACTCAGGTGATCTTTTAAACACTAGTCATAACTAAGCTAAATAATGATGCACACAGGATAGAAAAAGTCCTTTGATACTCAGTGGTCATCCCTATGAATTCAGTAGTCACTTGCTAATTTTGTCAATGTACCTCCCCAGAAGAGCAGCAGACTGCTTCACTAACATGAACAATTTTGCATATCCATTTTAAAAAGCATATAGGATAAATCAATAAATCATCTTTAAATTAAAATCTTATAAAGTATCACAAATACAAGCACTAGCTTTTGTGAATAATGCCTTGGTGATAATAATGCTAATAATGATAAATAATGCCTATATTTCTAATTAGAATGGCTTTCTGAGAGCAAAAACAAAAATATTTGGATTATTAGAAATGAAGGTAATTTATGTTCATGTAGCATGACATTGATTATGACAATAATTGTGATAGTGTGGTGTAGTGTAACAACTTCTGGTTTTAGAGTCAAAGGACCTTGGTTTGAATCCTAACCCTGCCATTTGCTATGTTTGTAACCTTAGTCAAAGCACCTATATATTGTCTCTCACTTTTCCCAAATGTAAAATAAGAATTACATTAAATGACTTGTAAGTTTCCTACCAGCTCTAAATCTATAATCCTATGATTCTATGGTACTACTTTAGATAACTTTAATTTTGGACTTTCCCATCAGAATCATATATTTATTTGTTAATTGCTACAAGAGTTACTGGAGATTCAGGTAAAGGTGATATAGACACTGTAGTCTAGTTTTGAATCAATAAATAAGACATCAGAATTAAAGTTGCAAATATACTGATTGAAAAACAAAGCTTTTTTTGCCATAGAATTGTGCAAATGGAATTTTATACATATAAAGGATGTTAGATTTTATCATCAAAGTAGGAGAGTAGTTCATCAGCTCAACTTGAATTTTCATGAAAGGAAAAGCCTCAGTTCCAAGTAAAACCAATGAATCAGTATGATCTTGCTCTACTCCCCCTATCCTCTTTCAGGTACCTCCATTATTGCCTATATGCTGATGCCATGAATCAGTATATAAGAATCAGCATGATAAACAAAACCCAAATTTTCTCTGTCTCCATCTGTCTCTATTCACTAGTGAGATGAATTGGGTGGTTTCAAGATAATCTGTATTGCTGAGTATTCACATCACTAAACCTAAAAGCATTTTCATTCAAATCTGTCCTATGACAGCAATTTTAAGTAGGATTCTATGACTCACAGCCAGGTGTGCCTTCACATTCATGGGCATTTGAACATAAATGTATGTCCTCCCCCCATAAGAGGAACACCAAATGCTCTTAAGCACATCTAGAACCACAAGCAAAAAGCCTTAAAAGCCTAAATGGGTCACATCTTATTTCAAAATTGAACTAAAGGGAGAGTCATATAAAGAATCCAAATCTGAGCTATTATTATAGCAGGAGATTAAAAGAAGGGATAACCCTCATGAGTGCATTCATAAGGTAACAAAAATAATCACACTGCTCTTGGTTTGATTTCCTGAATGGATACCCTTCCTGCTTCCCTATAAGGACCTTGTTCTCCCCAGCCTGCTAAATGAAGGCAGTCAGGGGAAGCTTAAATCTCCTGAGTTAACCTATCAAAGTAATAAACTTTAAAGCTTTTCCCACCAGTTTGAATATCAATGAGATGACTATTTCTCAGGAGATTACTCTGCTCATATCCTCAAGATAGAATCAGCACCAGCCCCCAGGTCCAGGATCCCTGGTTCCTTCCCCAGAACCATGGCCTGTTCTGTCCAGGTAAAAATCTTAATAAAAATCCAGTGGGAGTTACCGGTTTTAGCACCCTCTTTGACCAGGCACCAGTGGACATGACTTGTTTCCATCATCCTTGACCACCCTTTCTTATTGTATTGTATTTCCCCTCAGTAAAGCTCTCTTGCTTTACCTTTTCTCTGTTGACTCTTTGTTGTATAATCTGTGGTCTCTTTTACTGCACTTTGAGATTCTGAACCGTATATCCCCACATCTCTTATCTCATCACTAAAATCATTTAAAACTACCTTAATGCCTTAAGAGGCAATGGTGGAGTAGCAGATAGAATGCTTGACTCAGAGCAGAAAAGCTTGAGTTCAAATTTTGCTTTAGGTACTAATTACTAGCTATGTAACTGCAAAATCATCCAACCTCTCTGCACCATCAGTTTTCTCATCTGTAAACTGAGGGGCTGGGATTTAATCTTCTTTAAGTTTCCTTCCAGCTTGAAATTTATGATCCTATTATCCTTATTAGGGCATGGAGGTGATTCTGAGCTGCCAAAGCCTGAACTAGTGGAACAAAATTAACAAAAATTCTATCAAGCTGAAAGAGCTTGGAATAAGTCAGGTGATGGAGTGTATGCTATCTTTAGAGGTCCAACCTATTTAGCTAAGTTCAGAAGTTTGGCTGTAAGTGGATGATGTATGTGTGTGTGTGTGTGTGTGTGTGTGTGTGTGTGTGTGTGTGTGTGTTGGGGGAGGGATTTTGGGGGTCAAGTTTAAAAAAAAGCAAGAAAAATAGAATGAAAAAATTATGCTTCAATCTACAGTCAGAGTTTATCAGTTCTTTCTCTTGAGGTGGATGCAATTTTTCATTTTGAATCCATCAGAACTGTCGTGAATCACTGTATTGATCAGAGTAGCTAAGTCACAGTTGATCATTATTATAACATTGCTATTACTGTGTACAATGTTCTCTTGGTTCTGCTCATTTCATTTTTTATCAGTTCATATAAGTCTTCCCAGGTTTTTCTGAAACCATACTGCTCATCATTTCTTATAACGCAATAGTATTCATAGCAATCACATACCACAATTTATTCAACCATTCCCCAATTGATGGTCATCCCCTCAATTTCCAAATCTTTGCTACCGTAAAAAGAGATCCTATAAATACTTTTACACATAGAAACCCTTTTCCTTCTTCTTTGATTTCTTTGGGACACAGACCCATGTACAGATACATGGAGTTTTTAATCTTATCTCCTAATATTTGAACTCTTGGTTTTTTTTTTTTTTTTTAGGCAATTGAGGTTAAGTGACTTGCCCAGGGTCACACAGCTAGTAAGTGTTGCGTGTTTGGTCTGAGGCTGGATTTGAACTCAGGTCCTTCTGACTTCAGGGCTTGTGCTCTATCCACTGCGCCACCAACTGCCCCTGTGACTCTTGTTAAATCCCTTTCCTCACCTATATACAAACAAAACATCTAGATATATGTATCTCTATATATGGAGTATTCCAGAAGGCTTAGTGCAGCACTAAGCCTTCTGGGAAACCATATGTTTGTTGTTATTTATAGTGTTGTACATGGTTGTTTGCATGTTATATCCCCCACTAGACTGTGAGGTCCTTGAGAGCAGAGACTGTTTTTTGATGTTTCTTTGTATCCTCTGTGCTTAGCACTGTGCCTGGCACATAGTACTCTCTTAATAAATGTTTGTTGACTGACTGACTCACTTGTAAAATGAATTTAATTAAAACTTATACTACTTTTTTACAGGGCTATTCTTAGGAAACTGTTTTGTAAAGTTTAAAATGCTACATAAATTAAGGTTATTTCCATGTTTCTTCTGTGAATATATATGAAAGAAACAGGATGATGATACAAGTTAATAAAAAGATTTTTAAAGAACCTAATTGTATTGCATTGCTTTAACACAGAAATTCAACTCTGCATTACAGGATTAACTAACGATTAAATATTGAATCTAGATAGATGTTTTCTATTGTCCATTTGCTGCATTTTTATAAAGGAAAGTCAAGCAACTCTTTTCCTTTAGCTTAACAATCAATTAAAAAATCAAAACAATTACCAAGTCTTTTCTTGAAAAAAAAATGTGAAAGATTATGTATGAAATCTCAAAATGCTTTAGTTTTTGACACATTGTAGCATGTCTGATTTCTCAAGCTGAAAATATTGTGAGGTCAGCCAAAATGTGAAGAATGGTTTCTATTGCTATACAAAAGGAAATAGTAGAGAATCATATTCTGATAGTTGTTAGCCAATGCTGCTGAAATTTATATTATGAAAATTAAATGTTTTCAGAATTTGTAACTCTGTAGTTGGAAAGAAATTCAGAGGCCATTTATTCAATACCTCCATTTTATAGGTGAAGAAACTGAAGTCCAGTAAATGATTTACCCACTGTCACATAAAGAATAAATATCAATGACAGGTTTTGAACTGAGATCTCCTAACTTCAGGGCCAGTGTTCTTTCTAATGTACCATTCCATCTTAAAATAAGATTAACATAATTAGTATACATTTCTAATGGAAATATAAATCAGGCCTACAAATGCGTATTACATACATATATATGTATTTACAGACATACAAATGTATGTATGTATATATATACACACATACACACACATATATAACATATGCATACACACATATTCACACCCATATATGTCATGCAAGGTTTGCAAAAGCATTTAGTTGCCCAAAATCACACAATCAGAATGTTAGGATAACATGGACACAGATCTTGACTAACTTGATGTCTAGAACTATTCTTATATATACCCTATAGATTCCTTGTTTTATATTTCCCCCAACATTTCAGCAATCTGGGCAAGGAACATTGATCCTAGGTACACCAAAGTACTATGTTCCTAGGTTACTGATATTTGAGGTGTAGTGGACAGACATAATTCTAACCTCTGTTGAAGACAGGCTAGGAAAGGTGCCAATGCCCAGCCAAAGGCACCCCCCCACCAAGGTGAAATTGTCAGTTTCTCTTGGAGAAGAATAGGTCAGAGATTAGATATCTATCCATGACACATACAAGCCAGACATCTGTATATTTAGTCAGGAGACACACATATTTATCTTATATAGGTATCTCATACAAAATTTAAAAAGTACATTTCACATTTTCTACCCTCTTTACCATTGTATCAATACATACAACCACTTCCTTAGCAATACATTTCTTTAAAAATTAAATAAACAGGGGTAGCTAGATGGCACAGTGAATAGAGCTCTGGCCTTGGAGTCAGGAAGACCTGAGATCAAATGTGACTTCAGACACTTGACACTTACTAGCTGTGTGACCCTGGGCAAATCACTTAACCCCAATTGCCTCACCAAAAAAACCCCAATAATAATAATAATAATAAAATAAAAATAAATAAACAAAAGTAAGGATTTGGCAGATTATCAACGGTACAGGGACAACAGGGAATAAATAAATTTGAAGGAGGTAAATATACTGAAATTATAACCTCTAGGTGGACTTCATTCTTCATTAAGGTTTAAATAGCACTAATTTGGCACAATCTATTCAGACAAATGTATACTTTTTACCCCCTTAGAATTTACACTGTCTTTAAGAATGTATTATTTTGTTTCTTCAAACTATATGGCTGGATTACTGGCATCATGGGGCTAGAAAATTGAATTTTGAATTTAGAAAACCTGAGTTCAAATCCTGTTTCAGGTACTTACTAACTGAATAACATGGGGCAAATCACTTAACCACTCTGTACCTCAATTTCCTTATCATTAATATGAGGTGGTTGAACTCAGTAGCTTCTAAGGTTCCTTCATGCTCTGAAGCTACAATCGTATGATCTCATCTCAAAAATGTTCCAAATAGAACAGGTTGCAGAAACTTTGCAAGCAAAAACACAGTAACTTCTTTAAATAAATAAATCAACTCATCAGATCTATAAAAGCATGGTTATGTTAACTAACTGGTGGTGATGATATCAACTATGAATATTGGTCCCAACTGTAATGAATTAAAATCAGATGTTGTTACAATCATATTAAAATAAGATAACTAGGTAATAATATTTAAAGCATAAAATACATATAACAGTGCAAATGCATACTTCATAATGCTATGATGAAAGTGAATTTTGTTCAAGCATAAGAATGAATACAATATTCTTCCCTCATCTAAAGATGCAATATCTTAACATATGTTGCCCTCTAGTGGAGTTTTAAAAAGTGAATTATTTAAATACATCTATAGTTTTTCACTGTCCATTTTAATGTCTGAATTTTGCTTGTTAAAGTATTAAGGACCTATTACAGTATAAGTAGTTGAGGAAGAATAGGTATTAAGTCAGTTTGGAAGGAGGGGGGAAGAATTTAAAAAAAACAAACAACATTCCCCTCTCTATTAGACTGTAAGCTCCTTGAGAGCAAGGAATGTCTTTTGCTGTTCTTTGTATCCCCAACATTTAGCACAGTGCCTGACACATAGTAGGCATTTAATAAATATTGATTGATTGATTGACTACCTACAAAGGTTCTAGGTCCTAGAGGGGGGAGGTTCTTAACCTTATTTGTATCGTGAACCTCTCAGGTAGTCTGACAAAACTTAAAGTCCCCTTAGGACTCCTTCTAGGCTAGGAGAAACTTTTAATGATCTTTTTAACAAAAAAGAAAATACTTAGGAAACAACCCTGATAAATTATATTTGATACTAAAATTACATAATAGAAAAAACCTCCCAAAATACAGGAAAAGTCATATGACCCTTTTAGGCACAATGGGCAACTTTTAGTTTGGAAGTGTGATTATTTGCTCAAAACAGAAAGCAGAGGTAGGAAACTTAAGTATTCCGTTTTCTTTTCCTTGGATCTTTGCCACAGCTGGAAATAATATTCAAGGTGACTGCACAAAAATGATTATAATAAAACACATGTTTTCCCACATGTAGGATAACTTTAAGTGCTTCACCTAACCTCTTGGGGAAAAAAAGCAAATGGAAAGATAATAAAAGCAACAAATGGGAAAGAGTTGTTTATAGACACAAAAGAAACATATTTGTGGAATTTGTTGACATTGTGGAGGTATTTGTTGATATGTTATCAAAATCCATTTTATTAATGCTGCTCATCTTTGTATTATTTCACCTCTTCCCTCTATTGAGCCTTTTCTTGAGACAATGAAAAACTAGTAAGCAAAAACATCTACTATACTGACCACCTCTAACAATGTAAATGTATAACACTCCGTCTTCCGGTCTTATCTTAAAATGGTCTTTTATTTTATGTTGTTGTATTCATTGTGCATAGTGTTTTTTTTGGTTCTGCTTACTGAGAATTGCATCTGTTCATGCAAATCTTTCCATGTTTTTCTGGATTCCTTGTATTTGTCATTTCTGTCATTCGCTGTAGTTTACTTCAGGCACTCCCCAATTAATAGTTTGTTTATAATTCTTTGCTACCACAAATTTGGCTTAGTACCTATAGGGCTTTTGTTTCTGTCTTTGATGTCCTTGGGATATACTTCCCAAGTAACAGGATCACTGTTCATAGAGTATGAACAGTTTAGTCACTTTTCTTGTACTTCTTAGAGTAATTTAAAGTTTTTTCAGCAGTTCACAAGTATACCTATTTTCTCATAGCTTCTCTGTTCTGGAACAGAACTGACTCACCTAGTCTGGTGGTTCAGGCTTGGGATTGTAACAAAATGAGATATAAATATATTATATACCATTTAATTAAAGAAAACTTAAAATAGTGTGGAAAGGGTATTGAAGAAGGATATGATATTGGTTGATTTGATGCCACTATTCTCCTGGGCCAGGATCTAAGGCTCCTGCTGCCCTACTATGTGAGGGCTTCTCTTTGGGCCATGACCTGAATGTTGCCCTCATTGTACCTGCTTCGTCAGAGCCACATGCTGCCACGGTCACTTCCATCGCTTTCCTCTTCCATCCAAGCTCTCAAATCCACAGAAATAGCCACATCTGGTTCACCTATGCTCAGCAAAAGAGAAACGAAACAAAAGAGGCGGCCAGAGATTCATCTATGCTCTGGCCGCTCTGCTTCCATTTCTATGAGGGACGTCTGGAAAGCACTAGAAGAATGGCCTTGGGTTACTATTTATAAGCCTCAGAGGGATACTTAAGGGTTTTTTTTCTACATGTGAAATGTTAAATTACATTCCAAAGAAAAAGGAGAAATAATTTTCCAAGAAAAAGTTCTTAACAAGGAGATACAGGCTTCACTTATTAAGATAGCAATGTATTAACATATACATTGATATACATATGTATACATACTCGAACATATCAATACATATATGTATACATGTATGTGTGCATATATGTCTTCTATAGCAATCAAAATTGATTTATTTACATTCCTTGATGAGGAAGGATAGCACAACTCAAAGAAGCAAAATAATTCCCTTATCCATGTGCACTACTGAGCTTGAACATTACGAAAAAACATTGAAATGGTTAACATTTCCTTGACCTGACACAGCCTTGCATTTAGGTCTCATCTCCATCTTTTGATATGTCATCTGGCTAACTGTTTGTTTCCTCCTGTGCCACTTTAATTAATTTTTATAAATGCTGTATTTTTTGTCTCTTTACTTAACTTGTGTGTCCCCAAGGGACTCCCTTTCCTCCTTCTTGATCTTTTGGGCTTGTTTTTTTTTTTCATGGGCCTCAACTTGTCTTGATAGAGAAGTTAGTTACCCTGGTACACTGCCAAATGGTTAATTACAAAAGTCTGATGCCCAAAACTGACTCAGCCAACAGGAAGTATGTTGGTGAGCTGGTATCTGGTGAAGGACTTCTCAGAGTCATAAGGCTTTCACCTAGTCTGAATAGTCCCTCACCCCCACATCCAAATCATGCCCAAGGTCTTCCCTGTTGCCCCATCAAAAATCACGTATGGTAGGTACCATGGTGTATAGAGCAATAGGTCTGAAATCATGAAGACCTGAGTTCAGATTTAGTCTCAGACACTTACTTGGCCCTGGACAAGTCACAAATAAGTCAGTTTGCCTTAGTTTTCTCAACTTCAAATGAGGATAATAACAGTACCTACCTTCCAGAGTTGTTGTGCATATCAAATGAAAACTTTGCAAAGTTGCAGGCACAGTGCCTGACATATAGTGTGTACTTAATAAATACTTGTTTTCTTCTTTTTCTCCTGCCTTCCTTCTTAGATTTCTTTTCTGTCTCCTAAAGGAATAACCAATCTTCTGACAAATATGACAACATTCTCTTTATTAAAATTATTACTGAACAAACTAATTGCAAATCATGGTAATGTATTTAGAGGAAAAGGAATCATTAGAACATAGTCCTGTGATGTAAGTGGTTAAAACATTGACATCCGAATCAAATTTTATTAAGTCAACCTTTTTAAGGCCTCTTCTTCATGTAAGAAATGAAACTAACAAGTACTAGAGAAATAAAACATAAATAAACTACTAGAGAAATAAAACATAATGCTGTTCACCATAACGATGTACTATTGGCCGTTAATGATCCTAGATAAATCACTTTAACCTTTCCTTATTTATTTTTTTCATTTGTTAATGGAAAACAACCTAATTCCACATGGGAAAATAGAGGCTAGCTATATGTTAATATTTAAAAAGTAATCAGATGTAATCAGCAAGGAGGCAGTATGGTATAGTAGGAAGTACACTAGGTTTGTGGTCATGGGACCTGAGTTCAAACTGAGTCTCTCTCTGCTATTTAGGACCTGTAGGATCTTTGACAAGTGACTTAATTTCTCCACACTGTCATCTGTCAAATGAAAGAATTCTATTATGTAATCTTTAAATTATCTTTCCAGTCTAAATCTTATGATCCTAGGGCAATGAATAGGGAAAAAAAAAACAAAACCAGTATGTCCAACAAAATGCGTATATGAGCTCATAATTAACTATGAGAAACATTTTTTTCAGTCCAGACAGAAAAAGGAAAGATGGAAGCATGTTTTCCCCATCATATTTTAGAACAATGGCCATTGTCTAGGTGTGGCTATAAAAAAGTCCTTTCAGAAATTGGTTTAATCCATCCAACCTGGGCTAGTTTCATTTGGGGGTCAACCTTGATGGGCTGATTCTCTTGTGGTTTCTGAAAGAAGTTTTATATTCTTATTATCTAAATTTATCAGCTATACTTTTACAAGGCATAGAAAGATACAGTTCTCAGGTAATAGAACTTTCAAGGTTTAGGTTCCTTTAGGTCCTTCAAAACTGTGTTCTTACATAAATCAATATGAGATAGTGCTTTAAAGATGCTTAAACCCAAACCCTTTGGTTTGGAAGATTCACTGAAATTTAATAATTCTCAAAAATATTTTAAATGTGATTTTATTAATGAGATTAAGTAAAATTATAATATTTTAACAAGCATCATGGTTCAAAGAATGTAGCTAATTTAGATATGTTTTTGAAATAGGTAAAAAGATGTTATCTTAATTATATTTATTATTTTCAAATGGGAGTAATAATACTATCATATTAGTATGCCTCTGGCTATTAAAACAAACAAAAGTATGAAGTAACTGATTCATCCAATTTGGCAGAAACAGTTTGTACAGCAAACAAAATAATCCTCTTCCTTTTGATAAACTCCAACTAGGAATATACTAAAGAGAATGGAATTTGATGTCAAGTTTATAGAAAAGATCAAATAAACCATAAGCACGTTAGATCTATGTTGAACTCTCCCTTTCCCCATCTCTTTCCCCGACAACAACTGTAAACTTGACAATTTGAAAGCAAGCCAGATTAATTTTAATAGCACTTCAAACAGTGGTAAGTTTTTTTTTAAGTCTTATTAAAACCCAGTAATTATTGGGCATTCACTTTCTCCCTGACACCATGTTGTGTGAATTTTTAAGCAATGAGAATTTGGACTAGCCTGTATGCCTTCATTGTTTTAGCATATTGTTATAGATAAGATGTGTTCAGCATTGCAGTTTAATCTTTTTAGACTTCTATTCTAAGATACTTCCCATTCCTAGCTCTACTAGAGCTGTAGTCATTTTTTTAAATAATATGACTGAAACAGTGTTTCCCAAACTAATTTGGCCATGAAACACTTTGGATCTTGAATTATAATGAGGTAAGCCAGAAAGCTGATCTGGGGAACTAAGATAAATGGGATAAGTGGAGGGAGTCAAGATAGTTTTGGATTAAGCTAGAAAAAATTAAGCCTTTTCCTCCACACCCAAGACCCAGGAAGGAAGGGTTTCAGCCCTCTAATCCTGTGTTTTTAATAATTTCTGCACTGGACCTTAAATGTACATCAAATTATGGAACAAGTTGAGAATGTAACGATGTCTTAGCTTTCCATTTAGACTCTGCACTGAAGGACTAAATCTGAAGGTTTCCTTGGTACAGAATCTACTGCTACTGCTAAGAGGAAATTCCAATGACATTGTTAAATATGGTGGCTCTTATACATATGCAGCCTGAGCGAGAAGCTGGTATGAGGTGACGGAGGAAAAGGTGAGAATGCTTTGACAATATTCGCTGGACTATTCTTCCTGAAATTCCTCAGCAGAACTATACCTATGCACTGATAAATGACAGTGGGAACACAGCTTCAGAAAACAAATCACAATGCTTTAGCTTCATTAGTGTGGGTCTAATGGGGAACTAAGAGAATAGCCTGAGTATTTTGTATCTTTCCATTTTTATGTCTTCCAATGTAAGAATTATGCTAGCATGTTTCTTGATTTGATGATTATGTTTAGAAATAAGCTTAATAAAGGATAAGTGAGGGCACAGAGGATTTTTTTTTAAAGTAACATCATTTGTAATCTGCCAGGCGTGTCTTTGTGTTATTAAAGCCGATATCCTTTTTGGGAAGGAGAGGTGTACAGCAGGTGGTCAGCTGAGATAAGACATGAAAAGTTCACTGTTTATGAGTTTAACACCTTTGTAACTTTTTATTTAAACAAATGGAGTAGGGGGCCCATGAACTTTTTAAAAACTATATATTTTATAACTGCAATTCAATATAGCACTCTCTTTTGTAATTTTTGTAATGTATGTAAAGCATATTTTATGTAGTATATTTAAAAACATAATTCTGAGAAGGGGTTCATAGACTTCACCAGGCTGCCAGTGCAGCCAACGACACACAAAAAGTTAAGAAATCTTAATAGAGACAGAAGTTATACAG
The DNA here is from genome assembly GCF_900497805.2 of Vombatus ursinus. Classification (NCBI taxonomy): domain Eukaryota; kingdom Metazoa; phylum Chordata; class Mammalia; order Diprotodontia; family Vombatidae; genus Vombatus; species Vombatus ursinus. The sequence continues at coordinate 12,014 of NW_020945779.1, forward strand.
TGTTTTCAGCTTGCCAGAAGTTGAACATCACAGTGAGTGGTTTCTAGTTTGTATAGCTTTGTTTTCAGTGTGTGTGTGAATGATGATTGTGTCACTGAAATGTTGCTGCAATTACTCTCTGCCAAGTCAATGTTTACTTAAGACCATTAAAATGCTATGCCAAAGGAGATATCAACAAATGATGTCACAATGTAGTGACATTATCCCATAGATCTTTAAGTACAGAGGAATAGAAATACTTTTGTTTTGCAAATAAAAAAATTCTTTCAAAAAGTTTTAGCTCTGGAAATTATACCTGAACATAGCATAAATAATTATTAGATGACAGTTTTCACAGAAGGATAACCTAATAGTATATTAAAATGCAGTACACACTCAGGTATCTAATCCTCATGGTGACCTCAAATTTCAAAATAAAACCTTTGGATTCAATTCATCCAAGATGAGTACTCACTAGCATATTCTCTGTTGGAGGTCAGTGAAATGAGTCAGGCCCGCTTTTGACATCTAGTAAATAATTGGTAATTCATATTAAATTTGTTTTCTTTAAGAATGACTTCTATTGTTTATGTTTTCTGAGTTTTCAAAGATTTTATTTCAAGCAAAAGATGAAAAGAAGCTAAAATATCCTGGATTCTCATTCAAACAAATAAAACAGTATAAAGAAGAATATTTCTGCATCCTAAATTTTGGGAGAGTTCAGGAGAAAAAAAAAAGATAGGTAAGACCCCATCTTTACCATGGTAAAGAATCCTCAGGGGAAGTTTGATTATGAAGTGTGGGATTGCTTTCAAGAATAAAAGTCTATTTATAGAAAGATATATTATTCTGATGAGAAAGAAAAGAGGGAAATGTCAAATTATACCAGTGTGACTTCTTGGGGAGCTCATCAGCCAATTCCCATTTAAAACAAGTATATGTACACAATATGCAAGACTTGGTAAGTGGTTATGAATACAAAAGAAGTCATATTGGAATGTTGGGAACATGAAAGTTGAGAATGAGTCGAGACTTTTCTAAGGATAATAATAAAAAAAGGCCTTTTGGGGGAATATTTTGGAGGACAGAGGAAGATTAAAGATATAAAATAAAACTTAAATGTAGATGTGATGATGTTAAAATTCTTATTAAAAAATCTGGATGCTTTAGTGGGCTGAATTAACTAAATGTCATTCCTAGAATAAGAAAGGTTTCATGGACATGTTTTGGACAGTTTATACTTCCTTCACCTCCATCTTCTTTTTTAGAATGTAAGCTTCTTGAGAGTAGCAGTTAGGTTGCTTGCTTATATTTGTACTCCTTGTGACTCAGCACAGTGCCTTGTAAACAAAAGATTAATAAATTAATAAAGCAAATTAATTATTTAGAATATTATATATAATGTATAATGTATAAAATATTTAAAATTGTTTAATATTTTAAAATTTATTAATAAATTAATAAAATAAAAAGTGACTAATAAATTCTCTCTCATCTGTCTATCCATCCATCCTTTTCTCTTTTGAATATACTCTGAGGACAGAGAAGTATATGATTTACACATAATACAAATATATATTTTACGTATGTGGGTATACATATAGATAGATATATAAACACAAGAAGTGGTGTTGGATAGTGCAAAGAGAACTGACTTGGGAGACTGGAAGATGAGTTCAAGTCATGTGATTCATACTGAGGTGTGACTCCCCTAGGAAAATCACCTATTCTCAGTGCTTCAGATAACACTGAGGCTATAATTTCAACTTGCATTATTTAAAGGGCTTCATTATTAAAAGCTCTCTATACACACTTTATTCTGACCAGGAAATTGTGAACCAGTATATTTCGGAGATATGATCTGAACCTACATCTTCTTGACCAAGAGGCAGGACTTTCTGTGTGTTTGTGTGTGTGTGTATGGGGGGGTGGGGGTGGAGGGGATGGGGGGTGTGTGTGTAGAGAGAGAGCTCACTATGAGCATGATGTGTGTCATATACTTATATGCATATATGCATAATATCCATCCAAAATGTTTCAAATAAATGTTTAGCACTTAAAGGGGGTAAGTATATTTATATCTATTTATATCTATATCTCTACATATATACCTATGTTATATAGACTCTCTCAAGTAACAGAATCAGAGCTATAAAGAACATTAAAAGTTTATCTGATTAACTTGTCCTTTTATGTACATTGAACTGGACATAAGCAGTTCACAATAAATATCTTGTTGGTATGCCCTATTTTATTCAGGAAAAATAATCTAGGGAATTGAAATATCTTCTGCTATAATTTCAACTAATATTTTCTCATTTCTCATATCCATAGTCAAATTGCTCTCTTTTGTTTACCTTAAGTCTGAACTGTTGATTTCTCCCTTATGAAAACTTTTAAAATCACCGTGGAAGCTTCTAGATTGACCCTTCAGTCAGGCTTGAAATCCACTGTTTTTGTACTCACCACACCATAGCAACTAATGTAGTACATGAGACATTGGACTTTCGAGTTGAATGGAATCTTTGATTCTACCTGTTCTGTTCCTCATTTTACAGATGAAAAAAAATTGAAACCTTTATGGGCTAATGATTACCCAAGTCACATGGTAATGGCAGAACTTGGGCTATACCTAAATATTTATGGGCTTGCCAATTGATTTGTTATTTTATAGGATAAGAATAGAGACTAGATTTGTTATTTCATTGATATAGGAAACTCCCTCAATTAATGCAGTTCAGCACCTTCTCTAAGAGTTATGGTCTATAGAGTTTCCTAGAACACTGAAAGATTCGATGATTTGTCCAGGATCACA
>NW_020945780.1:0-14810 GCF_900497805.2 Vombatus ursinus
TGAACATTGGGACTTACAGGATTTTCTTCTTCTTTTTTTTTTTTTTTTGAGTAAATAAAGGGAACTGGTGTCCTTTACAAATATAGCAAAGCAAAACTCAGGTGATCTTTTAAACACTAGTCATAACTAAGCTAAATAATGATGCACACAGGATAGAAAAAGTCCTTTGATACTCAGTGGTCATCCCTATGAATTCAGTAGTCACTTGCTAATTTTGTCAATGTACCTCCCCAGAAGAGCAGCAGACTGCTTCACTAACATGAACAATTTTGCATATCCATTTTAAAAAGCATATAGGATAAATCAATAAATCATCTTTAAATTAAAATCTTATAAAGTATCACAAATACAAGCACTAGCTTTTGTGAATAATGCCTTGGTGATAATAATGCTAATAATGATAAATAATGCCTATATTTCTAATTAGAATGGCTTTCTGAGAGCAAAAACAAAAATATTTGGATTATTAGAAATGAAGGTAATTTATGTTCATGTAGCATGACATTGATTATGACAATAATTGTGATAGTGTGGTGTAGTGTAACAACTTCTGGTTTTAGAGTCAAAGGACCTTGGTTTGAATCCTAACCCTGCCATTTGCTATGTTTGTAACCTTAGTCAAAGCACCTATATATTGTCTCTCACTTTTCCCAAATGTAAAATAAGAATTACATTAAATGACTTGTAAGTTTCCTACCAGCTCTAAATCTATAATCCTATGATTCTATGGTACTACTTTAGATAACTTTAATTTTGGACTTTCCCATCAGAATCATATATTTATTTGTTAATTGCTACAAGAGTTACTGGAGATTCAGGTAAAGGTGATATAGACACTGTAGTCTAGTTTTGAATCAATAAATAAGACATCAGAATTAAAGTTGCAAATATACTGATTGAAAAACAAAGCTTTTTTTGCCATAGAATTGTGCAAATGGAATTTTATACATATAAAGGATGTTAGATTTTATCATCAAAGTAGGAGAGTAGTTCATCAGCTCAACTTGAATTTTCATGAAAGGAAAAGCCTCAGTTCCAAGTAAAACCAATGAATCAGTATGATCTTGCTCTACTCCCCCTATCCTCTTTCAGGTACCTCCATTATTGCCTATATGCTGATGCCATGAATCAGTATATAAGAATCAGCATGATAAACAAAACCCAAATTTTCTCTGTCTCCATCTGTCTCTATTCACTAGTGAGATGAATTGGGTGGTTTCAAGATAATCTGTATTGCTGAGTATTCACATCACTAAACCTAAAAGCATTTTCATTCAAATCTGTCCTATGACAGCAATTTTAAGTAGGATTCTATGACTCACAGCCAGGTGTGCCTTCACATTCATGGGCATTTGAACATAAATGTATGTCCTCCCCCCATAAGAGGAACACCAAATGCTCTTAAGCACATCTAGAACCACAAGCAAAAAGCCTTAAAAGCCTAAATGGGTCACATCTTATTTCAAAATTGAACTAAAGGGAGAGTCATATAAAGAATCCAAATCTGAGCTATTATTATAGCAGGAGATTAAAAGAAGGGATAACCCTCATGAGTGCATTCATAAGGTAACAAAAATAATCACACTGCTCTTGGTTTGATTTCCTGAATGGATACCCTTCCTGCTTCCCTATAAGGACCTTGTTCTCCCCAGCCTGCTAAATGAAGGCAGTCAGGGGAAGCTTAAATCTCCTGAGTTAACCTATCAAAGTAATAAACTTTAAAGCTTTTCCCACCAGTTTGAATATCAATGAGATGACTATTTCTCAGGAGATTACTCTGCTCATATCCTCAAGATAGAATCAGCACCAGCCCCCAGGTCCAGGATCCCTGGTTCCTTCCCCAGAACCATGGCCTGTTCTGTCCAGGTAAAAATCTTAATAAAAATCCAGTGGGAGTTACCGGTTTTAGCACCCTCTTTGACCAGGCACCAGTGGACATGACTTGTTTCCATCATCCTTGACCACCCTTTCTTATTGTATTGTATTTCCCCTCAGTAAAGCTCTCTTGCTTTACCTTTTCTCTGTTGACTCTTTGTTGTATAATCTGTGGTCTCTTTTACTGCACTTTGAGATTCTGAACCGTATATCCCCACATCTCTTATCTCATCACTAAAATCATTTAAAACTACCTTAATGCCTTAAGAGGCAATGGTGGAGTAGCAGATAGAATGCTTGACTCAGAGCAGAAAAGCTTGAGTTCAAATTTTGCTTTAGGTACTAATTACTAGCTATGTAACTGCAAAATCATCCAACCTCTCTGCACCATCAGTTTTCTCATCTGTAAACTGAGGGGCTGGGATTTAATCTTCTTTAAGTTTCCTTCCAGCTTGAAATTTATGATCCTATTATCCTTATTAGGGCATGGAGGTGATTCTGAGCTGCCAAAGCCTGAACTAGTGGAACAAAATTAACAAAAATTCTATCAAGCTGAAAGAGCTTGGAATAAGTCAGGTGATGGAGTGTATGCTATCTTTAGAGGTCCAACCTATTTAGCTAAGTTCAGAAGTTTGGCTGTAAGTGGATGATGTATGTGTGTGTGTGTGTGTGTGTGTGTGTGTGTGTGTGTGTGTGTGTGTTGGGGGAGGGATTTTGGGGGTCAAGTTTAAAAAAAAGCAAGAAAAATAGAATGAAAAAATTATGCTTCAATCTACAGTCAGAGTTTATCAGTTCTTTCTCTTGAGGTGGATGCAATTTTTCATTTTGAATCCATCAGAACTGTCGTGAATCACTGTATTGATCAGAGTAGCTAAGTCACAGTTGATCATTATTATAACATTGCTATTACTGTGTACAATGTTCTCTTGGTTCTGCTCATTTCATTTTTTATCAGTTCATATAAGTCTTCCCAGGTTTTTCTGAAACCATACTGCTCATCATTTCTTATAACGCAATAGTATTCATAGCAATCACATACCACAATTTATTCAACCATTCCCCAATTGATGGTCATCCCCTCAATTTCCAAATCTTTGCTACCGTAAAAAGAGATCCTATAAATACTTTTACACATAGAAACCCTTTTCCTTCTTCTTTGATTTCTTTGGGACACAGACCCATGTACAGATACATGGAGTTTTTAATCTTATCTCCTAATATTTGAACTCTTGGTTTTTTTTTTTTTTTTTAGGCAATTGAGGTTAAGTGACTTGCCCAGGGTCACACAGCTAGTAAGTGTTGCGTGTTTGGTCTGAGGCTGGATTTGAACTCAGGTCCTTCTGACTTCAGGGCTTGTGCTCTATCCACTGCGCCACCAACTGCCCCTGTGACTCTTGTTAAATCCCTTTCCTCACCTATATACAAACAAAACATCTAGATATATGTATCTCTATATATGGAGTATTCCAGAAGGCTTAGTGCAGCACTAAGCCTTCTGGGAAACCATATGTTTGTTGTTATTTATAGTGTTGTACATGGTTGTTTGCATGTTATATCCCCCACTAGACTGTGAGGTCCTTGAGAGCAGAGACTGTTTTTTGATGTTTCTTTGTATCCTCTGTGCTTAGCACTGTGCCTGGCACATAGTACTCTCTTAATAAATGTTTGTTGACTGACTGACTCACTTGTAAAATGAATTTAATTAAAACTTATACTACTTTTTTACAGGGCTATTCTTAGGAAACTGTTTTGTAAAGTTTAAAATGCTACATAAATTAAGGTTATTTCCATGTTTCTTCTGTGAATATATATGAAAGAAACAGGATGATGATACAAGTTAATAAAAAGATTTTTAAAGAACCTAATTGTATTGCATTGCTTTAACACAGAAATTCAACTCTGCATTACAGGATTAACTAACGATTAAATATTGAATCTAGATAGATGTTTTCTATTGTCCATTTGCTGCATTTTTATAAAGGAAAGTCAAGCAACTCTTTTCCTTTAGCTTAACAATCAATTAAAAAATCAAAACAATTACCAAGTCTTTTCTTGAAAAAAAAATGTGAAAGATTATGTATGAAATCTCAAAATGCTTTAGTTTTTGACACATTGTAGCATGTCTGATTTCTCAAGCTGAAAATATTGTGAGGTCAGCCAAAATGTGAAGAATGGTTTCTATTGCTATACAAAAGGAAATAGTAGAGAATCATATTCTGATAGTTGTTAGCCAATGCTGCTGAAATTTATATTATGAAAATTAAATGTTTTCAGAATTTGTAACTCTGTAGTTGGAAAGAAATTCAGAGGCCATTTATTCAATACCTCCATTTTATAGGTGAAGAAACTGAAGTCCAGTAAATGATTTACCCACTGTCACATAAAGAATAAATATCAATGACAGGTTTTGAACTGAGATCTCCTAACTTCAGGGCCAGTGTTCTTTCTAATGTACCATTCCATCTTAAAATAAGATTAACATAATTAGTATACATTTCTAATGGAAATATAAATCAGGCCTACAAATGCGTATTACATACATATATATGTATTTACAGACATACAAATGTATGTATGTATATATATACACACATACACACACATATATAACATATGCATACACACATATTCACACCCATATATGTCATGCAAGGTTTGCAAAAGCATTTAGTTGCCCAAAATCACACAATCAGAATGTTAGGATAACATGGACACAGATCTTGACTAACTTGATGTCTAGAACTATTCTTATATATACCCTATAGATTCCTTGTTTTATATTTCCCCCAACATTTCAGCAATCTGGGCAAGGAACATTGATCCTAGGTACACCAAAGTACTATGTTCCTAGGTTACTGATATTTGAGGTGTAGTGGACAGACATAATTCTAACCTCTGTTGAAGACAGGCTAGGAAAGGTGCCAATGCCCAGCCAAAGGCACCCCCCCCACCAAGGTGAAATTGTCAGTTTCTCTTGGAGAAGAATAGGTCAGAGATTAGATATCTATCCATGACACATACAAGCCAGACATCTGTATATTTAGTCAGGAGACACACATATTTATCTTATATAGGTATCTCATACAAAATTTAAAAAGTACATTTCACATTTTCTACCCTCTTTACCATTGTATCAATACATACAACCACTTCCTTAGCAATACATTTCTTTAAAAATTAAATAAACAGGGGTAGCTAGATGGCACAGTGAATAGAGCTCTGGCCTTGGAGTCAGGAAGACCTGAGATCAAATGTGACTTCAGACACTTGACACTTACTAGCTGTGTGACCCTGGGCAAATCACTTAACCCCAATTGCCTCACCAAAAAAACCCCAATAATAATAATAATAATAAAATAAAAATAAATAAACAAAAGTAAGGATTTGGCAGATTATCAACGGTACAGGGACAACAGGGAATAAATAAATTTGAAGGAGGTAAATATACTGAAATTATAACCTCTAGGTGGACTTCATTCTTCATTAAGGTTTAAATAGCACTAATTTGGCACAATCTATTCAGACAAATGTATACTTTTTACCCCCTTAGAATTTACACTGTCTTTAAGAATGTATTATTTTGTTTCTTCAAACTATATGGCTGGATTACTGGCATCATGGGGCTAGAAAATTGAATTTTGAATTTAGAAAACCTGAGTTCAAATCCTGTTTCAGGTACTTACTAACTGAATAACATGGGGCAAATCACTTAACCACTCTGTACCTCAATTTCCTTATCATTAATATGAGGTGGTTGAACTCAGTAGCTTCTAAGGTTCCTTCATGCTCTGAAGCTACAATCGTATGATCTCATCTCAAAAATGTTCCAAATAGAACAGGTTGCAGAAACTTTGCAAGCAAAAACACAGTAACTTCTTTAAATAAATAAATCAACTCATCAGATCTATAAAAGCATGGTTATGTTAACTAACTGGTGGTGATGATATCAACTATGAATATTGGTCCCAACTGTAATGAATTAAAATCAGATGTTGTTACAATCATATTAAAATAAGATAACTAGGTAATAATATTTAAAGCATAAAATACATATAACAGTGCAAATGCATACTTCATAATGCTATGATGAAAGTGAATTTTGTTCAAGCATAAGAATGAATACAATATTCTTCCCTCATCTAAAGATGCAATATCTTAACATATGTTGCCCTCTAGTGGAGTTTTAAAAAGTGAATTATTTAAATACATCTATAGTTTTTCACTGTCCATTTTAATGTCTGAATTTTGCTTGTTAAAGTATTAAGGACCTATTACAGTATAAGTAGTTGAGGAAGAATAGGTATTAAGTCAGTTTGGAAGGAGGGGGGAAGAATTTAAAAAAAACAAACAACATTCCCCTCTCTATTAGACTGTAAGCTCCTTGAGAGCAAGGAATGTCTTTTGCTGTTCTTTGTATCCCCAACATTTAGCACAGTGCCTGACACATAGTAGGCATTTAATAAATATTGATTGATTGATTGACTACCTACAAAGGTTCTAGGTCCTAGAGGGGGGAGGTTCTTAACCTTATTTGTATCGTGAACCTCTCAGGTAGTCTGACAAAACTTAAAGTCCCCTTAGGACTCCTTCTAGGCTAGGAGAAACTTTTAATGATCTTTTTAACAAAAAAGAAAATACTTAGGAAACAACCCTGATAAATTATATTTGATACTAAAATTACATAATAGAAAAAACCTCCCAAAATACAGGAAAAGTCATATGACCCTTTTAGGCACAATGGGCAACTTTTAGTTTGGAAGTGTGATTATTTGCTCAAAACAGAAAGCAGAGGTAGGAAACTTAAGTATTCCGTTTTCTTTTCCTTGGATCTTTGCCACAGCTGGAAATAATATTCAAGGTGACTGCACAAAAATGATTATAATAAAACACATGTTTTCCCACATGTAGGATAACTTTAAGTGCTTCACCTAACCTCTTGGGGAAAAAAAGCAAATGGAAAGATAATAAAAGCAACAAATGGGAAAGAGTTGTTTATAGACACAAAAGAAACATATTTGTGGAATTTGTTGACATTGTGGAGGTATTTGTTGATATGTTATCAAAATCCATTTTATTAATGCTGCTCATCTTTGTATTATTTCACCTCTTCCCTCTATTGAGCCTTTTCTTGAGACAATGAAAAACTAGTAAGCAAAAACATCTACTATACTGACCACCTCTAACAATGTAAATGTATAACACTCCGTCTTCCGGTCTTATCTTAAAATGGTCTTTTATTTTATGTTGTTGTATTCATTGTGCATAGTGTTTTTTTTGGTTCTGCTTACTGAGAATTGCATCTGTTCATGCAAATCTTTCCATGTTTTTCTGGATTCCTTGTATTTGTCATTTCTGTCATTCGCTGTAGTTTACTTCAGGCACTCCCCAATTAATAGTTTGTTTATAATTCTTTGCTACCACAAATTTGGCTTAGTACCTATAGGGCTTTTGTTTCTGTCTTTGATGTCCTTGGGATATACTTCCCAAGTAACAGGATCACTGTTCATAGAGTATGAACAGTTTAGTCACTTTTCTTGTACTTCTTAGAGTAATTTAAAGTTTTTTCAGCAGTTCACAAGTATACCTATTTTCTCATAGCTTCTCTGTTCTGGAACAGAACTGACTCACCTAGTCTGGTGGTTCAGGCTTGGGATTGTAACAAAATGAGATATAAATATATTATATACCATTTAATTAAAGAAAACTTAAAATAGTGTGGAAAGGGTATTGAAGAAGGATATGATATTGGTTGATTTGATGCCACTATTCTCCTGGGCCAGGATCTAAGGCTCCTGCTGCCCTACTATGTGAGGGCTTCTCTTTGGGCCATGACCTGAATGTTGCCCTCATTGTACCTGCTTCGTCAGAGCCACATGCTGCCACGGTCACTTCCATCGCTTTCCTCTTCCATCCAAGCTCTCAAATCCACAGAAATAGCCACATCTGGTTCACCTATGCTCAGCAAAAGAGAAACGAAACAAAAGAGGCGGCCAGAGATTCATCTATGCTCTGGCCGCTCTGCTTCCATTTCTATGAGGGACGTCTGGAAAGCACTAGAAGAATGGCCTTGGGTTACTATTTATAAGCCTCAGAGGGATACTTAAGGGTTTTTTTTCTACATGTGAAATGTTAAATTACATTCCAAAGAAAAAGGAGAAATAATTTTCCAAGAAAAAGTTCTTAACAAGGAGATACAGGCTTCACTTATTAAGATAGCAATGTATTAACATATACATTGATATACATATGTATACATACTCGAACATATCAATACATATATGTATACATGTATGTGTGCATATATGTCTTCTATAGCAATCAAAATTGATTTATTTACATTCCTTGATGAGGAAGGATAGCACAACTCAAAGAAGCAAAATAATTCCCTTATCCATGTGCACTACTGAGCTTGAACATTACGAAAAAACATTGAAATGGTTAACATTTCCTTGACCTGACACAGCCTTGCATTTAGGTCTCATCTCCATCTTTTGATATGTCATCTGGCTAACTGTTTGTTTCCTCCTGTGCCACTTTAATTAATTTTTATAAATGCTGTATTTTTTGTCTCTTTACTTAACTTGTGTGTCCCCAAGGGACTCCCTTTCCTCCTTCTTGATCTTTTGGGCTTGTTTTTTTTTTTTCATGGGCCTCAACTTGTCTTGATAGAGAAGTTAGTTACCCTGGTACACTGCCAAATGGTTAATTACAAAAGTCTGATGCCCAAAACTGACTCAGCCAACAGGAAGTATGTTGGTGAGCTGGTATCTGGTGAAGGACTTCTCAGAGTCATAAGGCTTTCACCTAGTCTGAATAGTCCCTCACCCCCACATCCAAATCATGCCCAAGGTCTTCCCTGTTGCCCCATCAAAAATCACGTATGGTAGGTACCATGGTGTATAGAGCAATAGGTCTGAAATCATGAAGACCTGAGTTCAGATTTAGTCTCAGACACTTACTTGGCCCTGGACAAGTCACAAATAAGTCAGTTTGCCTTAGTTTTCTCAACTTCAAATGAGGATAATAACAGTACCTACCTTCCAGAGTTGTTGTGCATATCAAATGAAAACTTTGCAAAGTTGCAGGCACAGTGCCTGACATATAGTGTGTACTTAATAAATACTTGTTTTCTTCTTTTTCTCCTGCCTTCCTTCTTAGATTTCTTTTCTGTCTCCTAAAGGAATAACCAATCTTCTGACAAATATGACAACATTCTCTTTATTAAAATTATTACTGAACAAACTAATTGCAAATCATGGTAATGTATTTAGAGGAAAAGGAATCATTAGAACATAGTCCTGTGATGTAAGTGGTTAAAACATTGACATCCGAATCAAATTTTATTAAGTCAACCTTTTTAAGGCCTCTTCTTCATGTAAGAAATGAAACTAACAAGTACTAGAGAAATAAAACATAAATAAACTACTAGAGAAATAAAACATAATGCTGTTCACCATAACGATGTACTATTGGCCGTTAATGATCCTAGATAAATCACTTTAACCTTTCCTTATTTATTTTTTTCATTTGTTAATGGAAAACAACCTAATTCCACATGGGAAAATAGAGGCTAGCTATATGTTAATATTTAAAAAGTAATCAGATGTAATCAGCAAGGAGGCAGTATGGTATAGTAGGAAGTACACTAGGTTTGTGGTCATGGGACCTGAGTTCAAACTGAGTCTCTCTCTGCTATTTAGGACCTGTAGGATCTTTGACAAGTGACTTAATTTCTCCACACTGTCATCTGTCAAATGAAAGAATTCTATTATGTAATCTTTAAATTATCTTTCCAGTCTAAATCTTATGATCCTAGGGCAATGAATAGGGAAAAAAAAAACAAAACCAGTATGTCCAACAAAATGCGTATATGAGCTCATAATTAACTATGAGAAACATTTTTTTCAGTCCAGACAGAAAAAGGAAAGATGGAAGCATGTTTTCCCCATCATATTTTAGAACAATGGCCATTGTCTAGGTGTGGCTATAAAAAAGTCCTTTCAGAAATTGGTTTAATCCATCCAACCTGGGCTAGTTTCATTTGGGGGTCAACCTTGATGGGCTGATTCTCTTGTGGTTTCTGAAAGAAGTTTTATATTCTTATTATCTAAATTTATCAGCTATACTTTTACAAGGCATAGAAAGATACAGTTCTCAGGTAATAGAACTTTCAAGGTTTAGGTTCCTTTAGGTCCTTCAAAACTGTGTTCTTACATAAATCAATATGAGATAGTGCTTTAAAGATGCTTAAACCCAAACCCTTTGGTTTGGAAGATTCACTGAAATTTAATAATTCTCAAAAATATTTTAAATGTGATTTTATTAATGAGATTAAGTAAAATTATAATATTTTAACAAGCATCATGGTTCAAAGAATGTAGCTAATTTAGATATGTTTTTGAAATAGGTAAAAAGATGTTATCTTAATTATATTTATTATTTTCAAATGGGAGTAATAATACTATCATATTAGTATGCCTCTGGCTATTAAAACAAACAAAAGTATGAAGTAACTGATTCATCCAATTTGGCAGAAACAGTTTGTACAGCAAACAAAATAATCCTCTTCCTTTTGATAAACTCCAACTAGGAATATACTAAAGAGAATGGAATTTGATGTCAAGTTTATAGAAAAGATCAAATAAACCATAAGCACGTTAGATCTATGTTGAACTCTCCCTTTCCCCATCTCTTTCCCCGACAACAACTGTAAACTTGACAATTTGAAAGCAAGCCAGATTAATTTTAATAGCACTTCAAACAGTGGTAAGTTTTTTTTTAAGTCTTATTAAAACCCAGTAATTATTGGGCATTCACTTTCTCCCTGACACCATGTTGTGTGAATTTTTAAGCAATGAGAATTTGGACTAGCCTGTATGCCTTCATTGTTTTAGCATATTGTTATAGATAAGATGTGTTCAGCATTGCAGTTTAATCTTTTTAGACTTCTATTCTAAGATACTTCCCATTCCTAGCTCTACTAGAGCTGTAGTCATTTTTTTAAATAATATGACTGAAACAGTGTTTCCCAAACTAATTTGGCCATGAAACACTTTGGATCTTGAATTATAATGAGGTAAGCCAGAAAGCTGATCTGGGGAACTAAGATAAATGGGATAAGTGGAGGGAGTCAAGATAGTTTTGGATTAAGCTAGAAAAAATTAAGCCTTTTCCTCCACACCCAAGACCCAGGAAGGAAGGGTTTCAGCCCTCTAATCCTGTGTTTTTAATAATTTCTGCACTGGACCTTAAATGTACATCAAATTATGGAACAAGTTGAGAATGTAACGATGTCTTAGCTTTCCATTTAGACTCTGCACTGAAGGACTAAATCTGAAGGTTTCCTTGGTACAGAATCTACTGCTACTGCTAAGAGGAAATTCCAATGACATTGTTAAATATGGTGGCTCTTATACATATGCAGCCTGAGCGAGAAGCTGGTATGAGGTGACGGAGGAAAAGGTGAGAATGCTTTGACAATATTCGCTGGACTATTCTTCCTGAAATTCCTCAGCAGAACTATACCTATGCACTGATAAATGACAGTGGGAACACAGCTTCAGAAAACAAATCACAATGCTTTAGCTTCATTAGTGTGGGTCTAATGGGGAACTAAGAGAATAGCCTGAGTATTTTGTATCTTTCCATTTTTATGTCTTCCAATGTAAGAATTATGCTAGCATGTTTCTTGATTTGATGATTATGTTTAGAAATAAGCTTAATAAAGGATAAGTGAGGGCACAGAGGATTTTTTTTTAAAGTAACATCATTTGTAATCTGCCAGGCGTGTCTTTGTGTTATTAAAGCCGATATCCTTTTTGGGAAGGAGAGGTGTACAGCAGGTGGTCAGCTGAGATAAGACATGAAAAGTTCACTGTTTATGAGTTTAACACCTTTGTAACTTTTTATTTAAACAAATGGAGTAGGGGGCCCATGAACTTTTTAAAAACTATATATTTTATAACTGCAATTCAATATAGCACTCTCTTTTGTAATTTTTGTAATGTATGTAAAGCATATTTTATGTAGTATATTTAAAAACATAATTCTGAGAAGGGGTTCATAGACTTCACCAGGCTGCCAGTGCAGCCAACGACACACAAAAAGTTAAGAAATCTTAATAGAGACAGAAGTTATACAGTGTTTTCAGCTTGCCAGAAGTTGAACATCACAGTGAGTGGTTTCTAGTTTGTATAGCTTTGTTTTCAGTGTGTGTGTGAATGATGATTGTGTCACTGAAATGTTGCTGCAATTACTCTCTGCCAAGTCAATGTTTACTTAAGACCATTAAAATGCTATGCCAAAGGAGATATCAACAAATGATGTCACAATGTAGTGACATTATCCCATAGATCTTTAAGTACAGAGGAATAGAAATACTTTTGTTTTGCAAATAAAAAAATTCTTTCAAAAAGTTTTAGCTCTGGAAATTATACCTGAACATAGCATAAATAATTATTAGATGACAGTTTTCACAGAAGGATAACCTAATAGTATATTAAAATGCAGTACACACTCAGGTATCTAATCCTCATGGTGACCTCAAATTTCAAAATAAAACCTTTGGATTCAATTCATCCAAGATGAGTACTCACTAGCATATTCTCTGTTGGAGGTCAGTGAAATGAGTCAGGCCCGCTTTTGACATCTAGTAAATAATTGGTAATTCATATTAAATTTGTTTTCTTTAAGAATGACTTCTATTGTTTATGTTTTCTGAGTTTTCAAAGATTTTATTTCAAGCAAAAGATGAAAAGAAGCTAAAATATCCTGGATTCTCATTCAAACAAATAAAACAGTATAAAGAAGAATATTTCTGCATCCTAAATTTTGGGAGAGTTCAGGAGAAAAAAAAAAGATAGGTAAGACCCCATCTTTACCATGGTAAAGAATCCTCAGGGGAAGTTTGATTATGAAGTGTGGGATTGCTTTCAAGAATAAAAGTCTATTTATAGAAAGATATATTATTCTGATGAGAAAGAAAAGAGGGAAATGTCAAATTATACCAGTGTGACTTCTTGGGGAGCTCATCAGCCAATTCCCATTTAAAACAAGTATATGTACACAATATGCAAGACTTGGTAAGTGGTTATGAATACAAAAGAAGTCATATTGGAATGTTGGGAACATGAAAGTTGAGAATGAGTCGAGACTTTTCTAAGGATAATAATAAAAAAAGGCCTTTTGGGGGAATATTTTGGAGGACAGAGGAAGATTAAAGATATAAAATAAAACTTAAATGTAGATGTGATGATGTTAAAATTCTTATTAAAAAATCTGGATGCTTTAGTGGGCTGAATTAACTAAATGTCATTCCTAGAATAAGAAAGGTTTCATGGACATGTTTTGGACAGTTTATACTTCCTTCACCTCCATCTTCTTTTTTAGAATGTAAGCTTCTTGAGAGTAGCAGTTAGGTTGCTTGCTTATATTTGTACTCCTTGTGACTCAGCACAGTGCCTTGTAAACAAAAGATTAATAAATTAATAAAGCAAATTAATTATTTAGAATATTATATATAATGTATAATGTATAAAATATTTAAAATTGTTTAATATTTTAAAATTTATTAATAAATTAATAAAATAAAAAGTGACTAATAAATTCTCTCTCATCTGTCTATCCATCCATCCTTTTCTCTTTTGAATATACTCTGAGGACAGAGAAGTATATGATTTACACATAATACAAATATATATTTTACGTATGTGGGTATACATATAGATAGATATATAAACACAAGAAGTGGTGTTGGATAGTGCAAAGAGAACTGACTTGGGAGACTGGAAGATGAGTTCAAGTCATGTGATTCATACTGAGGTGTGACTCCCCTAGGAAAATCACCTATTCTCAGTGCTTCAGATAACACTGAGGCTATAATTTCAACTTGCATTATTTAAAGGGCTTCATTATTAAAAGCTCTCTATACACACTTTATTCTGACCAGGAAATTGTGAACCAGTATATTTCGGAGATATGATCTGAACCTACATCTTCTTGACCAAGAGGCAGGACTTTCTGTGTGTTTGTGTGTGTGTGTATGGGGGGGTGGGGGTGGAGGGGATGGGGGGTGTGTGTGTAGAGAGAGAGCTCACTATGAGCATGATGTGTGTCATATACTTATATGCATATATGCATAATATCCATCCAAAATGTTTCAAATAAATGTTTAGCACTTAAAGGGGGTAAGTATATTTATATCTATTTATATCTATATCTCTACATATATACCTATGTTATATAGACTCTCTCAAGTAACAGAATCAGAGCTATAAAGAACATTAAAAGTTTATCTGATTAACTTGTCCTTTTATGTACATTGAACTGGACATAAGCAGTTCACAATAAATATCTTGTTGGTATGCCCTATTTTATTCAGGAAAAATAATCTAGGGAATTGAAATATCTTCTGCTATAATTTCAACTAATATTTTCTCATTTCTCATATCCATAGTCAAATTGCTCTCTTTTGTTTACCTTAAGTCTGAACTGTTGATTTCTCCCTTATGAAAACTTTTAAAATCACCGTGGAAGCTTCTAGATTGACCCTTCAGTCAGGCTTGAAATCCACTGTTTTTGTACTCACCACACCATAGCAACTAATGTAGTACATGAGACATTGGACTTTCGAGTTGAATGGAATCTTTGATTCTACCTGTTCTGTTCCTCATTTTACAGATGAAAAAAAATTGAAACCTTTATGGGCTAATGATTACCCAAGTCACATGGTAATGGCAGAACTTGGGCTATACCTAAATATTTATGGGCTTGCCAATTGATTTGTTATTTTATAGGATAAGAATAGAGACTAGATTTGTTATTTCATTGATATAGGAAACTCCCTCAATTAATGCAGTTCAGCACCTTCTCTAAGAGTTATGGTCTATAGAGTTTCCTAGAACACTGAAAGATTCGATGATTTGTCCAGGATCACA
>NW_020945781.1:0-1436 GCF_900497805.2 Vombatus ursinus
TGTGTGTTTGTATGTATGTATGTGTGTTTGTATGTATGTATGTGTGTATGTATGTACGTATACGTGTGTGTGTGTGGGGGGCATTTGGGGCTTTATGGATCCAGGATAGTGCTGTTTTCACACTCAGCTATCCATGAAATTCTTTGATTAATGTCTCAATACTCTGGTACTGCCTACTGTTTGTAGACTCATGGAATTTGGGGCTAGAAGGAATCTTAAAAATCATCCAATATAATTACATTTGAATTTTTTCATTAAAAACATTTACAGACATTTGTTTTTATAATACATACATTTATAGATTATTCTTACTTAATGAGAGGTCTCTTAAAATAAAATAAAACACTTAAGTGACCTCCCCTACAAATGCATGCAATATCTCATATCTGTAGTAAACTTTGCCTCTACTTTTAAAATAAACATCTATTTTCTTTCTCTACTAACACCAAAAAGAAAAAAAAATCAAAAAAGAAAAAAATTCTTGTAACAAATATACATCTTCATGCAAAATAAATTCCTACAATGGTGCTACTAAAAATATGTATGTCTTATTGTGCATAGTAAATTGATTACGTCTCTATAATGACCTCTGTACAAACTTAAACATTGGTTCACTAACATCATGAATGTTCATTGTTCTTACAGCTTTCAAACTTGTTTTTACCATCCAATCATGGCTGTATAAATTGTTCTCTTGTTTCTTCTTATTTAATCCTTCATTAGTTTATATAAGTCCCCAAAATTATTCATGTTATAATATTTATGGTAGAGTATAAATTGTTCTGGTCTCCTTACTTCACTCTGTATCAGTTCATATAAGTCTTTCCATATCGTTTTGGAAACTATACATTTCTCCATTTCTTATAGCACAATAGTACTCTATCACATCCATATATTGGAACTTAATTAGTCATTCCTTAATTGTTAGAAATCTTCTTAGTTTCCATGGTTTTTTGTCACCACAAAAAAGAGCTGCTATAAATGTATATAAAGAAGCTTTTACTTTTTTCTTTGACCTCTTTTAATGAGGAAATTGAGACCCCCCCCTCCCAAATCAAACACACACATATATGTAGCAGAGTCTGGATTTGAACCAGGTCTTGTCAACTGTAGCTTGATGCTCTTTCCCTTGTACCACAATCACCTATGACCTGGATTGGTTGAAGGTGTACCTACCAAGATTCTTAAAGCAATAAAGTAAGGAAATTAGTTGAAACAATGCTATGCTAGTTAATTGTGACTTAAATTTGTAGGAAAACTGATAAAGCTGTTATTTGATAAAAAAAATAAAACCTAACCCTACAGTTTAGACAATTTCTGATAAAATAAATTATATATTATATATTTATTATAACCATTTCATTTGCTCACTTAAGCATTTTCAACAAGAAAAAAAAATTGCAGATCATTATTTTCCTCCTTTCCCCCTAAGAGTC
>NW_020945782.1:0-5865 GCF_900497805.2 Vombatus ursinus
GAGTTTCCTAGAACACTGAAAGATTCGATGATTTGTCCAGGATCACACATCCTGTATTTGTCAGAGGTGAGACTTGAACCCAGATTTTCCTCACTTTAAGGCTGGATTTCTCTCCAGTACACTTACATTATAGTCCAGAAATTAAATGATTTGATAGTCTATTTATTACAAATAAGCTTCCTCTAAAAGTAAAATACTTCTACCTTGTGGCCACTACAGTATTGTTGCGATGCTGTAAATAATAGTCAGATTAATTCTTTGTCTCACAATTCTATCCTTTTCAGATTAGGACACTAGCATCACAAGCCCTAATAGAACATTGTAGTCTATACTATTTGATTAATAATGTCAATTCTAAAAAGTGGTAGCCATTTAAAGAATATTTTAATTTTTGTCATTCAATTTTTAAATTTGTACAATCAGAAAGATCTGGGTTCAAGTCTCACCTCTGACAGATAGTGGATATGTGATCCTGGACAAATCATTAAATCTTTCAGTGTTCTAGGAAACTCTATAGACTGGGGTTCTGTCACCATGGACAAATCACTTAACCTCTTGGTGTACAAGTACAAGTACAAGTACAAGTAGGAGTTTCCTCATCAGGAATTACCTATACTAATGAAATCATGCACCTGGGCTCATCGCATCTACAGTATCAACCACACCTAGTAAACTATTGTATTTGTCAGAACAAAAAGAAACCAATTTTGAAAAACAATAAGACAAAGTTTTAATATATGCTGGAGGGAAACAAACTATGTGTTAGTAGGAAACATCTGTGCATCAGACATTTACAAGAAAAGTCATGGAAAGGAAAGAAAGACAGAAACAAGCTGTCACTAAATCAGCACAATGATTTGTTCATTCTGGAGTTACAACCTCTGTCACTGTTTTTAAGATCTCTTCTCCTACCTCACCTAGAAGTGTCCTATAATCTATATTTATTGAAAAATTAAATCGGCTTAAATTTAA
The DNA here is from genome assembly GCF_900497805.2 of Vombatus ursinus. NCBI lineage: Eukaryota > Metazoa > Chordata > Mammalia > Diprotodontia > Vombatidae > Vombatus > Vombatus ursinus. The sequence goes on from NW_020945782.1 coordinate 973, forward strand.
ATTGTAAATATCATGGCACTCTCATGAGATTGTAAATGTACTGGGACAAAAAAAGAGTTGAATAATTATTGTTTTAATGTACAGATAATTTTAAAACATTGTTAATCTCATATGTCAGACACAGAAACGAGTGATTTCAAAATATCATGTCAAAGATCCCTCGGAATTGTATATATTTAAACAATTTTTAACTAATGATGATCTATGCATTGTAGAGTTTTCCAAATAAGAATTGAGAACTTTTTTATTTTTCAAAATCCACTGAGCTATCCTCCAAAAAAGGAGAAAAAAAACTTTCTCAAATGCATATGCAATCTTATGTGGGTATCTCTTCCAAAAGAGGTAAATTGCAACCCAGAAACACTTGCCCATCCTGTGCAACTGTTGTCCATGTCCTCTACGATGATTGCCACTCAGGGTCTACCCAATGTGCTGGGAACTTTTTTGTTTTCTCTAGACATTTAATGAAGAATTAAATACACAGGTTATTCATTTGGCAGTCATTGTTTTCACAATGTGACCAGTACACCATTGTTTTAATGCTCTATGATGATATCTTTCACTCACTTTCTCCTTACTAATTTCTTTTCCAGCTTCCTCATTCCCCATCACTACTACATACTTTTCCATTGCCCCCAATTCAATTCAAATTAGTGCTTTCCTCTCTAGTACAATGTATACTGCTCGATATAACTAGTTTTTAAGTTATCATGGAACATATATTTTTGCTCAATAAATTCTCAATCTATTTATTTTCATGTCTGACAATTTTAGTTTCATATTATATTCAAAGATAAAAAGGATGAAGGGGTAGATAAAAGGGAGAGGAAGAAGAGTAGAGGTAAAGAAATATGCAGGAGAAAGAAAACAGATATGCATAGTTTACGTGCATATTATACATAGATATACAGACACACATATATGTGTATATGAGAATCTATTACTTTATATTATAAAACTTAAACATTTTACATTAGCATAACCAATTTGAGTGTTCTGCCTCCTATTTTAGAAACTACTTTCAAGATAAAAATATAAAACACTCAATAATGATTTTTTTTATATTTTTATTTCCTTTTTATCCTTGCTCCAAAAATGTTTCACAAAAGTACCAATGATGCTTCTCCTACGGACTAGATTTTTGTCTTCATAACTGTTTGCGCTTTAAATTTTGTTGTTGTTATCTGACCCAAGCCACAGGAATAAGCCAAACAAATGTGAATGTTAATTCCTTTTTTTTTCCCTAACAGGAAACATTCTGTTTGGCACAGAGGCTTTTAATTACTATTATCACAATAGAATAATATATTCCAAACTGTAAAATTGGCATGGTGGAGAAGAGACAGGAATAAACAAAAGACTGAGAACTTACAGAAAAAACCTGGTGTTAGACATTTTAGAGATAAACACTGCCAAGCAGAAAGAGCACTATAAAAACAATTGAAATAACAGTATTTTAAGTTAAACCTTTTAAAGTATTCCTTAGAAAATTAGGATAGCCTTGCTTGAAAAAATGAAAAAAGCACATATAACCCTAGTTTAAGTGCTCATTGTATGAAAAAGAAGAGGAAAGAAAAGAATTTGTGATTAAAAGGAATGAGAAGAAGGCTATTTATATCAGGCACTATGAATCAACCCTAACCTGACCTTCACATGGAATAGTTAATGTCAAACAGTAGAACTGGTTTTGAACATCAAAATCTCATTTCAGATTACTGATCTGTGAAATTCTAGGACACACAAAAAAGTCCTATAGAAGATAACAAATAACACCAAAAGAAATATCAGCAAACAAAACCAACACTGTATTTAATGAACCATGTGACAGAATTTTTATCTTTTCTAACTGATTGATGTTCTTTCAGGTCTCATAGTTCATGAAATGTCATTAACAAACAAGGAATGATGATATAAAATATATCACTTTCCATCTTATAAAACTAGTAGATGGAATCATCAGTAAGAATGTCAAATATGTATATGTGTATGTTGATATTTTCACGTACTTTCATAAGAAAAATTCTAACATGATATTTTTAAAAAGTAAATTACTGTTCATTTCAAGAAATATTTATCAGATTTAATTGGTTTCTAAATTGTGACTACAATGAATTCATATCCTTTGTTTACAAAGTTTTCATTTTCCCCTAGTAAATTCATGGCTAACTTCTTTGCAAAGAAGTAATTCAATTTTCAATGACATCTTCGTGGAGAAATAAGTCACTTTCTGACCTACATTAAGCCATGATGAATGCTTTCCTTGTCACAGTCAGCATTTACACTGAAGAAAACTTAATAGCATCACCCTGAATTGATGTAGAAGAGAAGTTCCATTCCTTGGGTCAATAAGATCTTCTCATATTGGATTTGTTGATTTGGCAAACTGAATAGGTTTTTTTTTTTTTTTTAAAGACATTGTTACTTTAAAATTCAAGTCTAGTGCATCCCCTCCAAATCTGGCACAGTTGTACTAAATGAAAGAGGCAGGACAGTGAGAAGTAGAGGAAACAAACAAACAAAAAAGATCCTATGATTGTACTTCAGGAAAATAAAAAAAAATCAAACCATTAGAATTTTGCATATTTATATAGCTTAGAGCTCTTAAATGACTCTGTGGATGATTCATTTCCTGTCCTAACTCAAAGCCATTCTAACTCAACACCTCTTTCCACTTCTATATACCACTGTTATTACTATTATTTTTTATAATATTCTATGAGATTATGGGGTATGTCAAGGGTACAGAACAGCTGAAGGCAGAATCAGAAAGTGAGCTTCTTACTATAGAGTGAGGAGAACAATGATAATCTGGATAGCAAGGTTTAATATGAGTAATGAGGAGTTGGCTGAGTCCATATTGGAAGCCATGAAGCCAGGTGACAGAACCCATAATGAGAAGAGAATGACTCATATTGGGTCAGAGCTAATATTCAATGTTTTCCTACCTCAAAATGTACTGCAAAGATCAGTATGTTATAAAGGATAAAGAACTAGCTCTCAGCTCAGGAAGATCTAGATTAAAATCCTGCTTCTGACATTTCCTAGCTGTGGGACCATTAACTAGGCATTTGATCTTTCTGGACCTCAGTTTCCTTAACTGTAAAATGGGGATAAAAGTACCTAGACAGGAATGTTGTGAGGATCATGTAATGTATATAAAATATTTCATAAACTTAGGAATGCTATAAAAATCAGCTATAATTATATTTTACTATATTTTGTGTGCAGAACCAAATTTTTGGGGCCAGGTAGGTGGTATTCTGTAATCATTTGGAGTCAATGAGTAATTCTTTTTCTCTGTATATGTTAATGATATTTTTAAGGTCCAGTACCTACCTATGTGACTAGATGCAGTGTTGCTTATTGTACAAAGAACTACCTTTGAGTAAAGAAACACTGGGTTGAAATTCTACCTCTAACATACTCTGGCTGTGTGACCCTGTTAATATCATGTAAACTCTCAGTACTCCACACAGTTTCTAAGGCTGTAAGTCACAGATATGCATTCGTAGCAGGAGCTTCCTCAACTGAAGTTTTCTTCATTGCTGAAATTACAAGGCTGAACAAAATCAAAAGAAACAGAACAAAATATTATGTACCTAGAGTGTTGGATAAGAAGTTAGAAATCATAGCTAAGTATTGTTCTATTGCATTAGAATAGCTATTTAATATTAACATTCTTTATTTAAATGCACTTCTGTGGGGCAGCTAGGTGGCACAGTAGATAGAGCTCTGGCCTTGAAGTCAGAAGGACCTGAGTTCAATTCTGGTCTCAGACACATAACACTTACTTATACCGGCCGCACGCCGACCTTCTGCCAGCCATACGCCGGTACCCACTCCTTCTATAAGGAGCACACTACCAGAGTCTTACTCACTCCCGAGTCTTCGGTACGCAGCCGGATCACCACACAGAGACGAGCCATCGGGAGGCGCCAACACCAGAGCTTTATTCAGAGGCCAACACAGCAAGCCATCATAGCAAGCCCAAGCAGCAAGGCCAGAGCAGCAGGGCAGGAGCCAGGGGAGAGCGCGTGTGATCTGACCACGCTTGTTCCTAAAAACCTACTTAGCCCCTCCTCCCCAGCCCGCTTACTAGCCAATGATTGTAGGGTCAGATACCAGAAGGGGCTGTCTGAGTTTAGCACACCAAGGGGGAGGGAGTGACGTAGGAGGCTAGGACCGGATATAGGAAGGAGGGGTCTGGGATTAGCGCATAGACAGAGTACGTGACCTAGGAAGTCAGGAAGGTCACAAGAGGCGTCTGGGGATGACGTTGCATATAGGGAGGGGACTAAGCAAAGGGAACTCAGTCCTCTGCCGTCCCACTCCCACGTGGCACCGCCCCTTGCCTCAGGAGCTCAAGCTCCAGCTACTTCCTTGTACCCAGCTTATCTCACAAGCACCGTCCATTGCCTCAGGGCTTCTCCGTATCCAGCCCATCCCAGTTCACCACGACTCTGCCTACCACAGCCCCTGCCTCGACTTCCAAAATACCCAGATCTTACCCTACCCTTGCCACAGCGCTCAACCTGGTAGCTGTCAACATCAGACAGTCCCTCACACTTACTGGCTGTGTGACCCTGGGCAAGTCACTTAATCCCAATTGCCTCACCAAAAAAAAAAAAAAATGCACTTCTGCCTTGCTTTCCAGAAATACTATAAGGATTTGAATTAAAAAACAAACAAACAAACACCAGACTGCAAAACCAATGCAGTGTTGTGGATCTAAGTGATATGAACGAATTATTGAGTCTACCAATCAAGTTTTTTATTAGCCTTCCAATGTTATTTTGGATAAATACATAAAATACGAACATAACCATGCACATTTTAGAGATTTAATTGTGTTTGTATGTATGTATGTGTGTTTGTATGTATGTATGTGTGTTT
>NW_020945783.1:0-1439 GCF_900497805.2 Vombatus ursinus
TGTGTGTTTGTATGTATGTATGTGTGTTTGTATGTATGTATGTGTGTATGTATGTACGTATACGTGTGTGTGTGTGGGGGGGCATTTGGGGCTTTATGGATCCAGGATAGTGCTGTTTTCACACTCAGCTATCCATGAAATTCTTTGATTAATGTCTCAATACTCTGGTACTGCCTACTGTTTGTAGACTCATGGAATTTGGGGCTAGAAGGAATCTTAAAAATCATCCAATATAATTACATTTGAATTTTTTCATTAAAAACATTTACAGACATTTGTTTTTATAATACATACATTTATAGATTATTCTTACTTAATGAGAGGTCTCTTAAAATAAAATAAAACACTTAAGTGACCTCCCCTACAAATGCATGCAATATCTCATATCTGTAGTAAACTTTGCCTCTACTTTTAAAATAAACATCTATTTTCTTTCTCTACTAACACCAAAAAGAAAAAAAAATCAAAAAAGAAAAAAATTCTTGTAACAAATATACATCTTCATGCAAAATAAATTCCTACAATGGTGCTACTAAAAATATGTATGTCTTATTGTGCATAGTAAATTGATTACGTCTCTATAATGACCTCTGTACAAACTTAAACATTGGTTCACTAACATCATGAATGTTCATTGTTCTTACAGCTTTCAAACTTGTTTTTACCATCCAATCATGGCTGTATAAATTGTTCTCTTGTTTCTTCTTATTTAATCCTTCATTAGTTTATATAAGTCCCCAAAATTATTCATGTTATAATATTTATGGTAGAGTATAAATTGTTCTGGTCTCCTTACTTCACTCTGTATCAGTTCATATAAGTCTTTCCATATCGTTTTGGAAACTATACATTTCTCCATTTCTTATAGCACAATAGTACTCTATCACATCCATATATTGGAACTTAATTAGTCATTCCTTAATTGTTAGAAATCTTCTTAGTTTCCATGGTTTTTTGTCACCACAAAAAAGAGCTGCTATAAATGTATATAAAGAAGCTTTTACTTTTTTCTTTGACCTCTTTTAATGAGGAAATTGAGACCCCCCCCCTCCCAAATCAAACACACACATATATGTAGCAGAGTCTGGATTTGAACCAGGTCTTGTCAACTGTAGCTTGATGCTCTTTCCCTTGTACCACAATCACCTATGACCTGGATTGGTTGAAGGTGTACCTACCAAGATTCTTAAAGCAATAAAGTAAGGAAATTAGTTGAAACAATGCTATGCTAGTTAATTGTGACTTAAATTTGTAGGAAAACTGATAAAGCTGTTATTTGATAAAAAAAATAAAACCTAACCCTACAGTTTAGACAATTTCTGATAAAATAAATTATATATTATATATTTATTATAACCATTTCATTTGCTCACTTAAGCATTTTCAACAAGAAAAAAAAAATTGCAGATCATTATTTTCCTCCTTTCCCCCTAAGAGTC
>NW_020945784.1:0-5866 GCF_900497805.2 Vombatus ursinus
GAGTTTCCTAGAACACTGAAAGATTCGATGATTTGTCCAGGATCACACATCCTGTATTTGTCAGAGGTGAGACTTGAACCCAGATTTTCCTCACTTTAAGGCTGGATTTCTCTCCAGTACACTTACATTATAGTCCAGAAATTAAATGATTTGATAGTCTATTTATTACAAATAAGCTTCCTCTAAAAGTAAAATACTTCTACCTTGTGGCCACTACAGTATTGTTGCGATGCTGTAAATAATAGTCAGATTAATTCTTTGTCTCACAATTCTATCCTTTTCAGATTAGGACACTAGCATCACAAGCCCTAATAGAACATTGTAGTCTATACTATTTGATTAATAATGTCAATTCTAAAAAGTGGTAGCCATTTAAAGAATATTTTAATTTTTGTCATTCAATTTTTAAATTTGTACAATCAGAAAGATCTGGGTTCAAGTCTCACCTCTGACAGATAGTGGATATGTGATCCTGGACAAATCATTAAATCTTTCAGTGTTCTAGGAAACTCTATAGACTGGGGTTCTGTCACCATGGACAAATCACTTAACCTCTTGGTGTACAAGTACAAGTACAAGTACAAGTAGGAGTTTCCTCATCAGGAATTACCTATACTAATGAAATCATGCACCTGGGCTCATCGCATCTACAGTATCAACCACACCTAGTAAACTATTGTATTTGTCAGAACAAAAAGAAACCAATTTTGAAAAACAATAAGACAAAGTTTTAATATATGCTGGAGGGAAACAAACTATGTGTTAGTAGGAAACATCTGTGCATCAGACATTTACAAGAAAAGTCATGGAAAGGAAAGAAAGACAGAAACAAGCTGTCACTAAATCAGCACAATGATTTGTTCATTCTGGAGTTACAACCTCTGTCACTGTTTTTAAGATCTCTTCTCCTACCTCACCTAGAAGTGTCCTATAATCTATATTTATTGAAAAATTAAATCGGCTTAAATTTAAATTGTAAATATCATGGCACTCTCATGAGATTGTAAATGTACTGGGACAAAAAAAGAGTTGAATAATTATTGTTTTAATGTACAGATAATTTTAAAACATTGTTAATCTCATATGTCAGACACAGAAACGAGTGATTTCAAAATATCATGTCAAAGATCCCTCGGAATTGTATATATTTAAACAATTTTTAACTAATGATGATCTATGCATTGTAGAGTTTTCCAAATAAGAATTGAGAACTTTTTTATTTTTCAAAATCCACTGAGCTATCCTCCAAAAAAGGAGAAAAAAAACTTTCTCAAATGCATATGCAATCTTATGTGGGTATCTCTTCCAAAAGAGGTAAATTGCAACCCAGAAACACTTGCCCATCCTGTGCAACTGTTGTCCATGTCCTCTACGATGATTGCCACTCAGGGTCTACCCAATGTGCTGGGAACTTTTTTGTTTTCTCTAGACATTTAATGAAGAATTAAATACACAGGTTATTCATTTGGCAGTCATTGTTTTCACAATGTGACCAGTACACCATTGTTTTAATGCTCTATGATGATATCTTTCACTCACTTTCTCCTTACTAATTTCTTTTCCAGCTTCCTCATTCCCCATCACTACTACATACTTTTCCATTGCCCCCAATTCAATTCAAATTAGTGCTTTCCTCTCTAGTACAATGTATACTGCTCGATATAACTAGTTTTTAAGTTATCATGGAACATATATTTTTGCTCAATAAATTCTCAATCTATTTATTTTCATGTCTGACAATTTTAGTTTCATATTATATTCAAAGATAAAAAGGATGAAGGGGTAGATAAAAGGGAGAGGAAGAAGAGTAGAGGTAAAGAAATATGCAGGAGAAAGAAAACAGATATGCATAGTTTACGTGCATATTATACATAGATATACAGACACACATATATGTGTATATGAGAATCTATTACTTTATATTATAAAACTTAAACATTTTACATTAGCATAACCAATTTGAGTGTTCTGCCTCCTATTTTAGAAACTACTTTCAAGATAAAAATATAAAACACTCAATAATGATTTTTTTTATATTTTTATTTCCTTTTTATCCTTGCTCCAAAAATGTTTCACAAAAGTACCAATGATGCTTCTCCTACGGACTAGATTTTTGTCTTCATAACTGTTTGCGCTTTAAATTTTGTTGTTGTTATCTGACCCAAGCCACAGGAATAAGCCAAACAAATGTGAATGTTAATTCCTTTTTTTTTCCCTAACAGGAAACATTCTGTTTGGCACAGAGGCTTTTAATTACTATTATCACAATAGAATAATATATTCCAAACTGTAAAATTGGCATGGTGGAGAAGAGACAGGAATAAACAAAAGACTGAGAACTTACAGAAAAAACCTGGTGTTAGACATTTTAGAGATAAACACTGCCAAGCAGAAAGAGCACTATAAAAACAATTGAAATAACAGTATTTTAAGTTAAACCTTTTAAAGTATTCCTTAGAAAATTAGGATAGCCTTGCTTGAAAAAATGAAAAAAGCACATATAACCCTAGTTTAAGTGCTCATTGTATGAAAAAGAAGAGGAAAGAAAAGAATTTGTGATTAAAAGGAATGAGAAGAAGGCTATTTATATCAGGCACTATGAATCAACCCTAACCTGACCTTCACATGGAATAGTTAATGTCAAACAGTAGAACTGGTTTTGAACATCAAAATCTCATTTCAGATTACTGATCTGTGAAATTCTAGGACACACAAAAAAGTCCTATAGAAGATAACAAATAACACCAAAAGAAATATCAGCAAACAAAACCAACACTGTATTTAATGAACCATGTGACAGAATTTTTATCTTTTCTAACTGATTGATGTTCTTTCAGGTCTCATAGTTCATGAAATGTCATTAACAAACAAGGAATGATGATATAAAATATATCACTTTCCATCTTATAAAACTAGTAGATGGAATCATCAGTAAGAATGTCAAATATGTATATGTGTATGTTGATATTTTCACGTACTTTCATAAGAAAAATTCTAACATGATATTTTTAAAAAGTAAATTACTGTTCATTTCAAGAAATATTTATCAGATTTAATTGGTTTCTAAATTGTGACTACAATGAATTCATATCCTTTGTTTACAAAGTTTTCATTTTCCCCTAGTAAATTCATGGCTAACTTCTTTGCAAAGAAGTAATTCAATTTTCAATGACATCTTCGTGGAGAAATAAGTCACTTTCTGACCTACATTAAGCCATGATGAATGCTTTCCTTGTCACAGTCAGCATTTACACTGAAGAAAACTTAATAGCATCACCCTGAATTGATGTAGAAGAGAAGTTCCATTCCTTGGGTCAATAAGATCTTCTCATATTGGATTTGTTGATTTGGCAAACTGAATAGGTTTTTTTTTTTTTTTTTAAAGACATTGTTACTTTAAAATTCAAGTCTAGTGCATCCCCTCCAAATCTGGCACAGTTGTACTAAATGAAAGAGGCAGGACAGTGAGAAGTAGAGGAAACAAACAAACAAAAAAGATCCTATGATTGTACTTCAGGAAAATAAAAAAAAATCAAACCATTAGAATTTTGCATATTTATATAGCTTAGAGCTCTTAAATGACTCTGTGGATGATTCATTTCCTGTCCTAACTCAAAGCCATTCTAACTCAACACCTCTTTCCACTTCTATATACCACTGTTATTACTATTATTTTTTATAATATTCTATGAGATTATGGGGTATGTCAAGGGTACAGAACAGCTGAAGGCAGAATCAGAAAGTGAGCTTCTTACTATAGAGTGAGGAGAACAATGATAATCTGGATAGCAAGGTTTAATATGAGTAATGAGGAGTTGGCTGAGTCCATATTGGAAGCCATGAAGCCAGGTGACAGAACCCATAATGAGAAGAGAATGACTCATATTGGGTCAGAGCTAATATTCAATGTTTTCCTACCTCAAAATGTACTGCAAAGATCAGTATGTTATAAAGGATAAAGAACTAGCTCTCAGCTCAGGAAGATCTAGATTAAAATCCTGCTTCTGACATTTCCTAGCTGTGGGACCATTAACTAGGCATTTGATCTTTCTGGACCTCAGTTTCCTTAACTGTAAAATGGGGATAAAAGTACCTAGACAGGAATGTTGTGAGGATCATGTAATGTATATAAAATATTTCATAAACTTAGGAATGCTATAAAAATCAGCTATAATTATATTTTACTATATTTTGTGTGCAGAACCAAATTTTTGGGGCCAGGTAGGTGGTATTCTGTAATCATTTGGAGTCAATGAGTAATTCTTTTTCTCTGTATATGTTAATGATATTTTTAAGGTCCAGTACCTACCTATGTGACTAGATGCAGTGTTGCTTATTGTACAAAGAACTACCTTTGAGTAAAGAAACACTGGGTTGAAATTCTACCTCTAACATACTCTGGCTGTGTGACCCTGTTAATATCATGTAAACTCTCAGTACTCCACACAGTTTCTAAGGCTGTAAGTCACAGATATGCATTCGTAGCAGGAGCTTCCTCAACTGAAGTTTTCTTCATTGCTGAAATTACAAGGCTGAACAAAATCAAAAGAAACAGAACAAAATATTATGTACCTAGAGTGTTGGATAAGAAGTTAGAAATCATAGCTAAGTATTGTTCTATTGCATTAGAATAGCTATTTAATATTAACATTCTTTATTTAAATGCACTTCTGTGGGGCAGCTAGGTGGCACAGTAGATAGAGCTCTGGCCTTGAAGTCAGAAGGACCTGAGTTCAATTCTGGTCTCAGACACATAACACTTACTTATACCGGCCGCACGCCGACCTTCTGCCAGCCATACGCCGGTACCCACTCCTTCTATAAGGAGCACACTACCAGAGTCTTACTCACTCCCGAGTCTTCGGTACGCAGCCGGATCACCACACAGAGACGAGCCATCGGGAGGCGCCAACACCAGAGCTTTATTCAGAGGCCAACACAGCAAGCCATCATAGCAAGCCCAAGCAGCAAGGCCAGAGCAGCAGGGCAGGAGCCAGGGGAGAGCGCGTGTGATCTGACCACGCTTGTTCCTAAAAACCTACTTAGCCCCTCCTCCCCAGCCCGCTTACTAGCCAATGATTGTAGGGTCAGATACCAGAAGGGGCTGTCTGAGTTTAGCACACCAAGGGGGAGGGAGTGACGTAGGAGGCTAGGACCGGATATAGGAAGGAGGGGTCTGGGATTAGCGCATAGACAGAGTACGTGACCTAGGAAGTCAGGAAGGTCACAAGAGGCGTCTGGGGATGACGTTGCATATAGGGAGGGGACTAAGCAAAGGGAACTCAGTCCTCTGCCGTCCCACTCCCACGTGGCACCGCCCCTTGCCTCAGGAGCTCAAGCTCCAGCTACTTCCTTGTACCCAGCTTATCTCACAAGCACCGTCCATTGCCTCAGGGCTTCTCCGTATCCAGCCCATCCCAGTTCACCACGACTCTGCCTACCACAGCCCCTGCCTCGACTTCCAAAATACCCAGATCTTACCCTACCCTTGCCACAGCGCTCAACCTGGTAGCTGTCAACATCAGACAGTCCCTCACACTTACTGGCTGTGTGACCCTGGGCAAGTCACTTAATCCCAATTGCCTCACCAAAAAAAAAAAAAAATGCACTTCTGCCTTGCTTTCCAGAAATACTATAAGGATTTGAATTAAAAAACAAACAAACAAACACCAGACTGCAAAACCAATGCAGTGTTGTGGATCTAAGTGATATGAACGAATTATTGAGTCTACCAATCAAGTTTTTTATTAGCCTTCCAATGTTATTTTGGATAAATACATAAAATACGAACATAACCATGCACATTTTAGAGATTTAATTGTGTTTGTATGTATGTATGTGTGTTTGTATGTATGTATGTGTGTTT
>NW_020945785.1:0-3923 GCF_900497805.2 Vombatus ursinus
CTACAATGACTTGGGGGTGTATGTATGTGTATGTATGTGTGTGTATGTATTTATAGATATACAGATATACACACATATACATATATACATACTACATATCTGTGAAAACAATTCAGTATGCCTGGGCTACCAGGAATTTTCTCACATCTTGTAGTTAGATCTAAGTATTTATTTTACTTGTCAACAGGTAGGGAACCTCATAAATCTTATTATTGGAGTATAGTCTCATTTGAGCTTACTCTTCCCCATTCTGGTGCAATCTTATTTACAAAAAAAATTTCACTTTTAGTGAGCAACTCACTTCAGTGCTCTAGACCTCTGTTTTCTCATTTGTAGAATGAAGGAGTTGCATTGAATAATAATAGATAATAACATTTATGTAATCCTTTAGGGTTTACAATGTGCTTTACAAACATTATTGTACTTTATCCTACACTGTGAAGTAGGTGTTATTATTATCCCCATTTTACAGATGAAAAAATTGAGGCAGGTAGAGGCTAAGTGACTTACATAGGATCATATCTAGTAGGTGTCTGAAGATAGATTTGAACTCAGATTTTCTTAACTCAGGGCCCACTGATTTATCCACTATAGCATTAAAGCAGCCTTAATATCTAGATATTTATAGTTGATGATAACTGTAATGCCCTATTTATTAATATCCTGTAAAGCTAAGCCCTAAATTTGATGGTATTTCTTAGATTTTGACTGATTTCTTTGAAGTTAAATTCCCAACCAAGTAATGGCTAATCTCTGATTGAAAATTTTGACTCTACTTTCCCATTATCCCTCTTTTGTAAACAGGCTCTGCTGAAATAGGTAGAAAGAAAAGCAGAGATGTTTGAGTTTTTGACTTGTTGGATTTTTTTTTTTGGCCTTAAGGAAAGTATAACCATAGAAACCACAGGCTATCAGGACTGAAAGAAACCGTAGAGATTTTATAGTCGAAAACCCTTGTGATTCCCAACAATGTTAATGAAGCATCTCTCAGGAGAAATAGGACAAGAATGAAAGAACATCATAAGCTTCCCTTGGAGATGTGGGCCAGCCTAAACCATCTCTACAAACACATGACATGAGTCATAGTGGAACTGAAACTTTCAGAAAAACAGAAGAGTATAAAAAAAATGACTAATGAATGCATATTTTAAATAAACACAATTACTGAAAGTAAAAATAACTCCAAACTCTATAATCAAAATATTTGCAATTTTTTTCATTTTCCAACTTTCCTCTGCTTCTACTATGTGCTGCTAAATTACCCAGACCACCACTAAGCCTATTCCCCCAAAGGTATCAAAGAGAGAAGAAAAGGACCCATAAGTGCAAAAGGATTCAAATGAAATGAGGGGAAAGAAGCCTAGGCTTCCTTCATTCTAAATGGTTGAAGGATTAATCCATATTAGGGTGAGGTAGCTTGGCTGCCTCGGTTACCTAAAACTATTCTGTTTTGTGACCTGAACCCAGCCATGCAGGCAACTTTTTATTTATTTTTTGAGAAAATATATTACTAGTCACAGAGGATTGGGCACAGATTGGATTGGGGGTGAAACCTATCACAAAGATTACAGGAGCATCTCCAGTCACATGGCTTACTGATGTGGGTCAACAGCAGCATCTCTGTATGGGTTAGTAAGGCTTCTGTAGCTACAGCTCCAAAAGAAAACTGAGGTTCTCTTAAAGAAGACACAACATACCAAACAGCTCCCCGGCCACAATGCAAACATGTTCATTCGACCTTTGTCGTGTCTCTTTCACAAGAGTTGCTTCTTAGAATCCAGAAGTTTAAATGTTTTTTGTCTCTAGAAGCCAGGGCCTTTTTTTCCAGTAAACAGAGAAATTTTCATTGCTAAAAGAATACATCACTCTTCATTATATTTTATTGGAATTGAGTTTATTCTGCCTTGTGTTTTTGTTTCTTTCTTGATATGTGTGGGTTAAAACAAGATAAGATTGTCAGTGTGTGAAAAAATGGAATTGCCCAACTCAGTGGAGTTATTATTCCCTGTACATACCCAGTTATTCTGGAAAAATTGAGTCAGCTCAATCTTATCATCTGAATCTGGCCAGGCTGGACAATTTTGGCTCCTATCAAGGCCCAACTTAAATGCAAACTTCACCAATCTAGGGATCAGTCTTCATTATTTTTTAAGGACACTTGAAAGCTCTTTACAAACATAAAACCATTATACAATCTGGTAACTGTTTATATGAAAAAGATCTGTGGTTCTAATAGAACACAAGCTCGACTTGAGCCAACAGTTAATGTGGATGTGGGGGTGAGGAGGGAAGGGAGGAAGCTAACAGAATCCTAGACTGTATTAAGTAAAAATATGCGGTCAAGATCACAGAAAATAGGACATTTACTACAGTCTGACATGGTTTAACTACATCTAAATATGTTCAATTTGAAGCTCAACATAGTGTGTTCCGAAAAGAACAGTAGTCGATGTTGTTGAGTCATTTCAGTTGTCTTCTTCCGTTCAGAAGACAAGCCTTGGGGCTATCTACAGCTTCTTTTAAAGTGTAATTAGGTTTGCTGTGTATGGTCTCATAACGGCAAAAATAAGACAAATAGCTGTTTGATCTGGATTGGTGATTTCTTTGGTGTAGGGACTTCCAGTGAGCAAATTCCCTCTACTAGTACAATTCAGCAACTGCTGGGCAACCTTCAGTCTTAGGGAGCTGCCTAGAGTACTGAGAAGTTAAATGATTTTCAGAGTCTCCTCCAGCCATGAAGCTGATCTTGAGCCCAGTCTTCCTGAGTCCAGGGACAGCCCTCTATCTACTATGCCATTTTTACCTTTTAGGTAAAGATTGCCGAAAGAACTTCCTTTTCTTTCTTTTTTTTTTTTTTTTTTTTGGTGAGGCAATCAGGGGTAAGTGACTTGTCCAGGGTCACACAGCTAGTAAGTGGCAAGTGTCTGAAGCCGGATTTGAACTCAGGTCCTCCTGATGCCAAGGCCAGAGCTCTATCCACTGCGCCACCTAGCTGCCCCCACCCAAAGACAACTTTCTAACCATTAGGTGAGTGATGGATAATCAGCTTATTTCTTAACAACAGTTTTCTAATGAGGGAAAGGAGAGAAAACTAACACTCCCTTCGGTGACATTTAAGGACACAGAAACTAGGTATCAAGTGTGTTGAAGACAAACCTCACCTATGTCAGAACTTTCCTGAGTTCCTCAATAAATGCTTGGCCATGAAGACTGGAGTTCTTTCAGACTATTTATAATATCTCCAAAGGGTGATTCCCCCCCTGCCAACCTCATACCCTTTCCTATCCCAGTGGATCAGACTTCTTTATCTCTTCTTGTGATTTCTCCCTCACTTTACTTCCCACTAGGGGGGTGTTGGTAAATGTTTTAACAACCAACTCTCTAGGAAAAAAATGTAGACAAGGTATACTTTTAAGTTTAATCTACATTATCCAATCCTTTCCTCTATCACCTTCTTAAGTAGACAATCAAAAAATGATAAATTGGTCCGCGGTTTATAACATTTGCAAATTTCCGAGGTGTAATTGCTCTCATTGAAAATTAAATAATCGGTGGTAAAGCACTGGCCCTGAAGTCAAGAGGACCTGAGTTCAAATCCAGCCTCAGACCAAACACTTGGCACTTACTAGCTGTGTGACCCTGGACAAGTCACTTAACCCCAATTGCCTTAAAAAAAAAAAAGAAAATTAAACAATTGGCTCTCAAGAGCTAGTTTGAGTTGGCCCTAACATATTCCTACCTACCACAAAATTTCTTTTTTTGTGGTCCCTAGTCAGAACTTGGCTGCCCAAGATTTGGGTACTGCTAATGTTTCAGTCATCCTTTTCCCCTTGTTTCCTAAGCCCTTTAACTGGGTTACTGTCTTCTTCATCATTATCTTCTTCTTCTTCTTCTTCTTCTTCTTCTTCTTCTTCTTCTTCTTC
>NW_020945786.1:0-7862 GCF_900497805.2 Vombatus ursinus
ATAAGGAGAAGGGGAAAAAAAGCACAGGGTGTTGAAGAGAGAATAATGTGGAGAGACGTGTTTCGCTTGAACATTGGAGAAAGAGAACTCTAGCTGACATTGAAGCTGAAGGCACCAGGGGAACTGAGTTTGAGAACTAGGGCATGAACAGGGAGAAGTATCATGCTCAGACACCAGAGGCTCTGGGCAGCCTTCTTGAGAAGGACATTTTCTCTGCTCAGTTTGAGGAGCAGGTGCTATTTTAGCAAGCACCCTGGTGTTAACCCACCTGGGATCATGTTATCCTGAGTTAGCTATGAATCCTTGTAACTAATGAATAAGATTATAAAAAGCAGAATGTTTAAAATATAATTGAAGGTCTGAAGACGCCATTCAAATCTCTTTGCTTTCACTTGCTTTCATTGTTTTGTGAAATGACATAGCCATTGAGCATAATGTAAGAATGGCATTTCACTGACTCCCAGTTGGTTCCCCTTGTATTAAGTTAGGTGATTCCTCCCACTTTCCATTGATACTTTCTATCTGAAAAAGGAGGGAGCAGCTGGACCAAGATCCACCACCTTCCTCATTGGCTTTCCTGTAACTGTGAGATTGTCGCCCTGTAGGAACAGAGAGCTTCCCAACAGCGAGCAGGGCAAAGTTCATGGTCTTCATACTTTGCTCTTCCTTTAACAATTCCTCACATCCATACAAAGTGTCATTTAGAGGCTTAAAACTGCCACTGAGGGGGGTGGAGCCAAGATGGCAGAGAGAAAACAGTGACTTGCTTGAGCTCCCCCCCAAACCCCTCCAAATACCTGTAAAAAATGGCTCTAAACAAATTGTAGAGTAGCAGAACCCACAAAAAGACAGAGTGAAACAAATTTTCAGCCCAAGAAAACCTGGATGGTTGATTAGAAAGGTCTATCGTGCTGGCCTGGAAGAAAAACACAGTTCAGCATGGGTGCGCAGGCAAAAATCAGTCCTCAATGAACCTGGAGCAGGCCTCAGAGGACTGAATCATGAACTTCTGAACCCACAAACACCAAAGACATATTAGAAGGTGAGTAGGAAAAGTCTGTGACTTCAGTGAGAGAGAAGCTTGGTCCCAGCCTCAGGCCCAGCACAGCCCTAGGATGGTGGCTGCTTCTGGAGCTTCAGGCCCACAGACCAAGGGGGAATTGAGTGTTTGATCAGAGGGGGATTGCAGGGATCTCTTTGCTGGTTCTGAGGCAGGATTCTCTTGCTTTGACTGTGCTTGGATCTGAGTCCCAGTTCTGGGTGGAGATCCTGGGGTGAGGAGGAGTGCTTGTGTGGTGGAGCTCATAGTGGCTGTGAAGAGACAATCCTCCTCACAGTTACAAAACAGAAAAGAGTGCTTGTGGTTACTCATAGACCAGAACACAGGCAAGGAAAGGAGTAAACACCATACCACCTTGAGAGAACTTAAAACTTACAGGTCCCTAGAATTATCTCTGAAAACAGCTGCACAAAACACCTGACACTTGGGACGTACACTCTCCACTCTGGAAGCAGACCCCTACCTTAACAAAGAGTTTAAAACTCAAGTAATTGGCTGGGATGGTGAGCAAACTGCACAAAAAAAAAATCAGACCATAGAATCTTTCTTTGGTGACAAAGAAGATCAAAACATACGACCAGAAGACAACAAAGTCAAAGCTCCTACATCCAAAGCCTCCAAGAAAAATATGAATCAGTATCAGGCCTTGGAAGAGCTCAAAAAGGATTTTGAGAAGCAAGTAAGAGAAGTAGAGGAAAAACTGGGAAGAAAAATGAGAGTGATGCAATAAAATTATGAAAACTAATCAACAACTTGCTAAAGGAGGCCCAAAAAATACTGAAGAAAGTAACACCTTAAAAAATAGCCTAACCCAAATGGCAAAAGAGGTCCAAAAAGCCAATGAGGAGAAGAATGCCCTAAAAAGCAAAATTGGCCAAATGGAAAAGGAAGTCCAAAAGATTACTGAAGAAAATACTTCCTGGAAAATTAGAATAGAGCAATTGGAAGCTAGTGACTTTATGAGAAATTAAGACACTGTAAAACAAATCTAAAAGAATGAAAAATTAGAAAGCAATGTGAAATATCTCATTGGAAAAACAACTGTCCTGGAAAATAGATCCAGGAGAAATAATTTAAAAATTATTGGACTGTCTGAAAGCCATGATCAAAAAAAGAGCCTAGACATCATCTTTCAAGAAATTATCAAGGAAAACTGCCCTGATATTCTAGAACCAGAGGGCAAAATAGAAATGGAAAGAATCCACCAATCACCTCCTGAAAGAGATCCCCAAAGGAGAAGTCCTAGGAATATTGTAGCCAAATTCCAGAGTTTCCAGGTCAAGGAGAAAATATTGCAAGCAGCCAGAAAGAAGCAATTCAAGTATTATGGAAACACAATCAGGATAACACAGGATTTAGCAGCTTCTACATTAAGGGACTAGAGGGCTTGGAATATGATATTTCAGAGGGCAAAGGAAATGGATTACAACCAAGAATCACCTACCCAGCAAAATTGAGTATAATTCTTCAGGGGAAAAAACGGACATTCAGTGAAATAAAGGACTTTCAAGCATTTTTGATGAAAGGCCAGAGCGGAATAGAAAATTTGACTTTCAAATACAAGACCCAAGAGAAGCATGAAAAAGTAAACAGGAAAGAGAAATCATCAGGGACTTATGAAGGCTGAACTGTTTACATTCCTACATGGAAAGATGATATTTATAACTCAAGAGACCTTTGTCAGTATTAGGGTAGTTGGAGGAGGAAAAATTATATGTATAGATAGATTGATAGATAGAGGGCACAGGGTGAGTTGAAGATGAATGGGTGATATCCAGAGAATAAAATTAAGGGGTGAGAGAGGATTAGACTGGGAGAAGGAGAAAGGGAGAGGTAGAATGGGGTAAATTATCTCACATAAAACAAACAAGAAAAGACTTATTTTACAATGGAGGTGAAATGGGGAAATGTGAGAGAGAATGAGTGAATCTTATTCTCATCAGATTTGGCTTTAAAGAGGGAATAACATACACACTTAATTGGTTATGGAAATCTAACTTACCCTACAGGAAAATAGGGGGGAAGAGGATAAGAGAGGGGATGATAGAAGGGAGGGAAGATTGAGGGAAGGGGTAATCAGAAACCAAAACTTCTGAGGAGAAACAGGGTCAAAAGAGAGAATAGAATAAACGGGGGGTGGGGTGGGAAGGATAGGACAAAGGGAAATATAGTTAGTTTTCCACAGCATGACTACTATGGAAGTATTTTGCATGACTACACATGTATAACCTGTATAGAGTTGCTTGCCTTCTCAATGAGGGTGAGTGGGGAGGGAGGAGGGGAGAAAATTTGGAACCCAAAGTTTTAAAAACACATGTTAAAAAAATTGTTTTCACATGCAACTGGGAAATAAAAAAATACAAGAAATGGGGTATAGAAATCTATCCTGCCCTACAGGAAAATAGAAGATGAAGGGGATAAGAGAAGGGGGAAAGAGATAGAAGGGAGGGCAGATTGGGGGAAGGGGTATTCAGAATGCTCGCTGTCTTGGATTTGCTGGAGGGACAAGATGGGGAGAAAATGTGAAACTCAAAGTCTTGTGGAAGTGAATGAAGAAACCAAAAATAAATAAATTAATGAATCTGAAAAAAAAACAAAAACCTGCCACTGGTCATTGCAATGATCCCTCTACTTGCGGAGGTGTCAGGGAGCTGCCTTCAGCTCCACCCCTCTGCAGTTTGTCCCCCTGTGATCTCTTAGGTGGAGAGATATTGGACCTTCACTTATATGCTCAGCCAGAGGAGCTACCTCTGCTCAGGGGAAGTTGCCTCAGTCTGCTGGGAGGAAGAGGGAGGATTGCTTCTGGTGTCTCTCTAACTACTTAACTGCTTTGGTGGGGAGAGGTGGGGAATTTCCAACTGGAACCTCAAACAGGGCAGTATTTCCAAGTGGCCCTGATTGGTGGTGGACCTTGATTTTATGTTCATCAGTAAAAGGCTTCATTCGTAAGGAAAGGGACTAGACATGAGATTTAATTGGTGTAGGAAACTGGTGAGGAAATTCCATCTACCAATGTAAGCTGGTACCTTCTCTGCAATGTACAGTCTGAGAGGGTTCCCTAGAGCAGAGGCGTCAAAACATGTGGCCAACTGTCTATATGCAACCTTTCAAGTGTGGCCTGAAGCAGATTAAAATGCAATTAAGAAATATTTAACAAAATAAATAAAAATACAATAAAACATAGATAACACATTTTAAAACTGTCAACATATAGCAACAGGGATATTTATTTAAGGATTGTTTTTGTTCAGTCTTGTCTGACTTTTGTGACCCCACGGACCATAACACACCAGTACTGTCCATGGGATTTTCTTGGCAAAGATACTGGAGTGGTTTGACACTTCCTTCTCCAGTGGATTAAGGCAAAGGGAGGTTGTGACTTGCCCAGGGTTACACAGCCAGTCTATGGCAGAGGCAGGATTTGAACTCAGGCTTTCCTAGCTCAAAGACTAGCTCTCTCTCCATTATGCTTTACTGCCTCTCAAACTCAGGTATAGGAACACAAAATGTTTTAATTCCTATTACTGTGCATTACTATTTCTAGCTGGGAAACTGAGCAATGTTCCCAAACTTAGAAAGATATCCTTGTTTACACACCTCTAATTGTTATTTCTTTTTCAGGGTGGGGGCTGGGTGATGAGGCAATCTGGGTTAGTGACTTGCCCAAGGTCACACAGCTAGTAAGTGTCTGAGACCGGATTTGAACTCATGTCTTCCTGACTCCGGGGCCAGTTCTCTAACCACGGCACCTTCCAGCTGCCTCTCTGATTGCTGTTTCAAGCACAAAAACAAAACAATGAGTAGTAAGGCTCGCTGTCTTTTCCAAGAAGCCTTTTCCAAGAAAAGGCTCTTCTTGATTTCTTTTCCCCTCAAAATGACTGTGGTGGTTGGTATTTCAACAGGAGAGGAAATAGACAAGTAATGTACCATTTCTTGAATCTATGGAAAGACAGACATTTATTGAATTAGGTGCCAGTTTGGTACTTTTTCATGAATCTGTTTTTTCTGGGGGGGAGGCAAACTAATTTTTTGTTTTAATGTACTGGTGAGAGTAGAATAGATTCTCTTTCACAAGAGCAAAGTGGTTCAGGAACAGAAGCAATAGGATTCCCGGTTAATGTTATCATCCTTCTATGCCTCCTATCTCTCCTTCTTTCCTCTCCCCAACACCTCTTTTTCCATCATCCTCCCCACTTCATTTTTTTTTTATAACAATCCCTTTAACAGAGTCAATTTTGAGCATTTAGTGGACTGCAAACACAACAAGTTAAGCAGCATGGTGTAGTGGATAGGGAACTATACTTAGATTTGGGAGCAACTGAGTGTTGCTCCTGCTTCTGACTAGTTGTGTGACCCTGGGCCAATCTCTCTTCCTTGTCTGTCAAATGAAGAAGTTGGACCAGATGACCTCCAAGGTCCCATCCAATCTATCATCCTCTGATCTAAGGATGCCCTAAGAGAGATAAAATGAGCAGAATTAGACTGGGAAGATAATAGTGCCACTAGACTTTGACCTAGTCATATCACATTAACAGAACTGTGTTCAGAATCACACATCAGGAAGGATAGGGATAAATTGCAGAGCATTCAGAGGATGACAGCTAGGACGGGGAAGGATCTTCTGAGCATGCCATACAATGACCAGTTGACTTGAAGAAGATTAAATCTAAGTGGAACATGATGATTATGTTCAAATATTTGAAGGGCTGTTGTACGTTATAGGGACAGCTGGGTGGCACCATAATGCATAGAGCACTGGGCTTAGAATTGGAAAGACTGATACTGATGAGTTCAAATCCAGCCTCAGACACTTACTAGCTGTGTGACCCTGGCCAAGTCACTTAACCTTATTTGCCTCAGTTTCTTTATCTGTAAAATGAACCAGAGAAGGAAATGGCAAACCACTCCAGTATCTTTGTCAAGAAAACCCCAAACAGGATCATAGAGTTGGACATGATTAAAACAAATGAAGAAAGGGCTAAACTTACTCTGCTTGATGTCAGAGAGCAGAACCAATGCACAGAAAATCCAAAGAAGCAACTTTTGGCTTTGATATTATGAAAAACTTCCTAAGTCAAAGCTATGCAAAAGTAGAATGAGCTACCTTGGGGAGGTAATGGGTACCCACCTTGTCCCCTGAAGTCTTCCAGCAAAGGCCTGTTCCTTGGAAATGTTGTAGAAGTTATTCTTGCTCCAGGATAGGTTTGGCCTAACTGAAGGTTCTATAACAAAGGCCTGGCCTCTGGAGTCTGCTGAGATTTGGAAAGCCCTAGATTTTGTGATATTCCTCTCCTCTGATCCCTCTTAACACATACATGCTAAACCTAAATGAGAAAATTATGGTCTTCAGCCCAGCAACTTGTCAAACACCCTTCCTGAGTGCACTGTTTCCTTCATCTCACCAATTTGCAAGAGTTAAGGCAACAGCTACTTTATCTGTTTAACGTGTGTTTTGCTGGGCCTAGAGGAAGGATGGGCATTCTTGAACCCTTTGCAAATGCTAGTTAAGAATCAGTTAATAAAAAAGCCCTTGGTGCACAAAATGCCCATGAATTCGAGTAGTAGTCACATTTAAAAATTCAAACGTTGCCTCTCAATTCAAGAAAATGGTCCTGTTATATCCTTTTTAAGATTGCAACATCTTAAAAAATCCACGCTTAAAAGAAGTCTCTGTGGTTTAAACATTTAAAGTAAGCAGGGAAATAATTCTTCTTTATTGACCAATGGTTACCTAACTTCTGATAGTAGAAAAGGAAATAGATTTCTCACTGGGGTTACTGTTTTCACTTCCTCATGGGAAAAGGGGACATAGTACAGAAGAAAGGGTGTAGTCAGGGCATTCATCTCAAGCAGTCATGGGTAACTGGGCAGTGAACGAGGGGCTCTCCATCTTTGTCATTGTGAGTACGAAATGAAATGTTAATTCTTACTTGTTTCTGTTCTTTCTGGAAATAGAAAATAGCCATTACCTTTTCTTCTCACACTCAACATGTTTATTAGAACTCCTTTGATTTGCTTTATCAGTACATGTCTGTTCAAATGCCATTTCCATCATTGACATCTTTTCATGGAAATAATGTATTTGGGGAGAACAGTAATTTTTGCCTATTTTAAAAATGTCTTTAAGTCACTTGAGTGGTTAAATTAATGGACATTTCAGGCTAATGAACTTAGCTTCCAGGTTCTCATGCTTTTTCAAATACTGTCTCTATTGCTATTCATGATGTGTTTATAGTCTTCTATAAAAATAATAGCTAATTAAAATGTTCATGTGATCTTTCAAAGTAGTATGGAACTCTCACTAATGAGAATTTTGTTTCTCATGTGAATCGCTACTAAAATATTGAAAGTGCCTAGCTTCTTTACCCTCCCACTCTTCCCCCCATCTCTTTTTTTTTTTGCTTACTTTGTCTAAGTTTTTAACAGAGGTAATTATGATAACCTAAGTCAAATAAATTAGCCAGGTTGAAAAATTTCTCTTATTTTATGAATATATGACTAATAACAGCTGAAATTTTTATAGGCTTGAAAAGCATGTGGGAAGTGAGATTTGAACCCCAATCTTTCTGATTCTGCATTCAATACGCAAGTCACCATGCCAGGCTTCCAAAGGGAGTGTCTATAAACCAAAGATTTTTCTATGCTACTCTTTTGCTCATTTTTAAATAGGAAGCATTCTTTCCTGCCCTATATAAAAATCTGAAAATAATCAACTATACCCTTTAAATGAAATTCATGATGCCAATTAATTACGAAAAAAAGAAAGAAAGAAAAAAGATAGCTCTGTAGAAAAAGTGGAGGC
>NW_020945787.1:0-12648 GCF_900497805.2 Vombatus ursinus
TCTTCTTCTTCTTCTTCTTCTTCTTCTTCTTCTTCTTCTTCTTCTTCTTCTTCTTCTTCTACTACTACTACTACTACTACTACTACTTCTTCTACTTCTTTTTCTTCTTCTTCTTCTTCTCCTCCTCCTCCTCCTCTTCCTCCTCCTCCTTTTTCTAAAATTACACTTATTTTAGAATGAAAGTATTTCCACACTTCAAAACTTCTCCACTAATTGTTTTATTTTTGAGATTTGCTTTTGAGCATCACTTCCATGTTTATTCTCCTTAAATTCTTTTGAAGATTACCTGTTATTTCATGTTCTATATTTGTCAGTGTACCTCCTATGGGGCAGGTATTACTGATATATGCCCATCCATCTGAGTCCCACGGGTGTAAAGAAAGACAAACACTTTATTTCTGCGGGATGCAAACAAGCCCAAAAGTCCTTGGACGGGAAGGAGTATAATACCTACCGAACATTTACTGAAACTGTAGCTTTGTGTCAGCATGGTGATCTCCCTAGGGGCCCTTCACCTACCTCACTACCCTTATGCTTGACTGCCACAAAAAGGCCTCAGATTTTACACAGCTACATCTATGACTACATATCTCTATTTCTATATTTATCTATATGATACATATTTCATGAATCTACAAAATCTGAGGCCTCTTTCTGGAGAGCAGATGTGAGGGTAAAGAGGCAGGTGAAGGTCACTCTACTGTTGACCATGAAGACTCAAACCTATGCTTCTGGCAAATGCCAGAAGGGAGTATCACATACATATATATGCATAGGTATACAAATTATATAAATAATTTTGGCAGTTTCGAAGGAGTCTCACCTTTAGGATAAGACAAGCTACTCTTCCAAATCTCAGGGGTGGGGTAGGGTGCCATGAACCTAGAATAAAAAATAATTAACAAGAGGACAACTGTATATTTTTAGGAAAAAAGGAAAAATTTTGTCTTTTGAAACTTGAACTTAACCATTCAGCATCAATTATAACTCAAACTCTGCCCAGATGTTCTTTCTTTCTCAAGAAGAAAGACTAGTTTTGTTGTTGTTTCAACTATTTTTTGTTGTTTAGAATGAATGTTTGCTGTCCACAGTGTATACGTTCTGTGTTTGTTTTTTTGGGGAGAATCAGTTCTTCCAGCTGTTTGTTTTGTGATTAGAAAAAATTAGACTTTTTTAATCTAAAGTTTCTAAGTTTTGAAAGGCTACCTTCTCTTTGCATTCTAACTGGGACTCTTGGAATGAAGAGAGAGGCAGAAAAGGGAGAGAATTTTTTCATCTCCAAAGATTTAAGGCACAGGAAACTACAGGGAGACTAAATTCGTGTCTCAAGTATACTTTTTTTTGAGTGTGGATGTCCAAATTACAATAGGGATGTTTAGATATTTTGTGGAAAATGTATACACAAACATTCAAACTCCTCCCCCACTGTTCTTCTCAGAGAGATGAATGCTTACTGTTTTGTTGTGTTAGGGGAGAGGGATAATTTAAAATTGGGAGGTTTGTTTCTGAGCCCAGAGCATCCAACTCCACTGAAATAACTCTTCTCCTTATTGACCCATAACACTGCTGGGGTAGTGGCGCTCATAGATATAATTTGTATACCACATTACTTTCAAGAGTTAACTTAGTTTCAGCAAACCAGCAGCGTAGGACATCTTGCATGTTTATAAGAGAAGTCTGTGAAAGTATGCCATTTTTTGAGCTTTCTGAAAAAAACAAAAACAACTCAACCATCAACTTCTACAGGATTGCCTGTGTGGGGAAAAGAAGGTTTTATAATTTGAAAAAAAATACATTGTTATTGATATCTTTTGTTTTATATCGTCGATGTTTCCCATTGAATCCCTTCCTCACCCCTCCCAGAAAACTATCTTTATAATATTGAACGGGAAAAAAAAAAGACAAAACAGGTCAAAAAAAATCCACAAAATTAAACAATATTTCAAAAAAGTTTGATGTAATATGTGGCATTTCACACCCACAGTCTCCCATCTCTGGAAAGAAACAGGAAGGGGGTGGTTTCACATATGCCTTCTTTGGGGCCAACCTGGGTCATTAAAATTTTTCAGCATTTGGTTTCTATCATTTTGCTATTATTGTTATTTGTGTTGTTACAGTCACTGTGTATATTATTTTCCTCATTCTGCTTACTTTACTATACATTAGTTCATATGAGTTTTGTCTAGATAGTTCTCAATCTATGGCCATCTATTTTGCTTCCAGTTCTTTGCTTTGGATGTTATAAATAATTTGGTGAATATGGCACCTTTTATTTTATCATTGACATCCTTGGGGTGAATGCCAAGTAATGTAATCTCTGGGTAACAGGGTATGGATACTTTAATTGCAGAATTATAAAGTACTTTTCATAATGATTGTACCAAATTCATAGCTGGGAGCCAGAAAGGTGTTTGGGAGGGGAAAGGGTAACATGGACACAAAGATGAGATGAAATTTGAAGAATGATCATGGAGAGGGCAGAGGGTAGAATCAGACCAAACTATTTGGGACATAGAGTAATTTCTACCATGAGACATTGCTTTTATGCACATTAAATCCTTCATGACATGATATACCTCTCAGAGCAAAGCACCACAGAATAAGAGACAAGATCTATAAAGGAAATAACATAAAAATAGGTTGAGGAGAAAGTTTAGCCTTGGTACATCAAAAGCTTTTACTCCATGTTGAAGACAAAGTGATTAAGGAAGGAATAAATATGGATATAGACAATGAATCAGAGAATAAAAGTTCAGAATTCATGGGAAAGGAAGAAAATTAGTAAATAGAAAATAGCAAATAATTTTTTCCTAGAAAGGGGTGCAGAAAAACTAACAAAGGAGGGGAACTGTCAACTAACTAATTAACTGAGAGGGGGAAAAGGAAGGGGAAAGAGAAGGAGAAATGGATAAATAAAAGAAAGAAAAAGAAATCATTTATTTAAAGAAACCTCCTAAGCTAGGGAAAGTGTTGACAAATGGGAATAGAGGGTGAAGGAGGAAGCAAAACTAATTGTAGGGACAAAATATTGACTTAACAGAGGAAGTGGGGAAAAACACTTTTAAAAAAAGGTAATACTAGAGACAAATAGAGGAAAACACAAACCCATCTCAACTTTAAATGTGAATGGTTAAAAATCCAATAAAATGCAGGATTAATAGAATAGATAAAAAAGCAAAACTCTATAATCTTTTTTTACCAGGTGCACATCTGAAGAGGAAAGAGAGAGAGAGAGAGAATTAAGATAAAAGGAAAATTCATAAAATTAGTAGAGATAAGGAAAGCATATTATGTTTAAAGGAACCATAGGCAACAATCCAACATATCAAACTTTGTGCACCAAATAGCATATCATCTAACTTAATAAAAAGAAAAATTCATTGAATTCCCAAAAGACATGAATAGTAGCATAATAATAGTGAAAGATTTCAGTGTTCCTTACAATGACAAAAAAAATCTGACAGAGAGATAAACAAAAAGATTTTAAAAAATAATTAGACAAATTGTTGAGAAATTTAGAGTTAGAAAGACATGATACTTTCTGAATGGGACTACTAGGGAATATACTTTTTTCAGCACTATACACCTCCTTTTACAAACATAGACTATTTATTAGAGTATACAAAAATTAAAGATCAATCTAAAAAAGCAGAAATACTAAACATATCCTTTACTGACCATAATGTAATAAAAACAGTAATCATTACAGGCAACACAGTCAAAAGACACAGATATAAGTGAATACTTAATAATGAAGCCCTAAATGGGCTTGAGTGGGTAGATGAACAAATTATAGAAAGAATTAGTAACTATGTGAAAGACAATAATAATAACGAGACAACATACTAAAATTTCTGAGATACAATCAATGGAGTCCTCAGAGGGAAAATTATATTTCTAAAAACTTATATTCACAAAAAACAAAGAGAAAAGATTAATGAACTGAATATCTATCTTTTCATTAGAAATCCAACAAATGGGGGCAACTAGGTGGCACAGTGATTAGAGTACAGGCCCTGGATTAAAAGGAGCACCTGAGTTCAAATCTGGCCGCAGATAGGCTGTGTAACCCTGGGCATGTCACTTAACCCCATTGCCTAGCCAAAAAAAAAAAAAAGCTAACAAACAAACCTAGAATAAGCATAAAAGAGGAAATTTTAAAAATTAGAGAAGTAAATAAATTGAAACAAAAAAGAATGTGGAACTGATAAATGAAACTAAAAACTGTCTCTCATGTAATGCATGTGCTGGGGCTTACTCTTTCAACCCTCCCTCACACTGGTAGGATGGATGCCCCGAGGGCAGATACTACTTTTTTTGTTGTAGGTTACCCTTTGGGACTGAGGAATGGTTTTCTAGCTCTATAGATCCTATACCCATACTAGTATGCTTCTCCCATTGATTATTAGTTGATAACCACTCAGTCAGACTTAATTTACTTTTAGACATAAGTCTAAAAGTACTTATTTTACTAAGTTTACTAAGGTGGTATGGTATGAATAGTTGGCACAAAACATCCATAGACCCCACCTATGCCCCTATTTAAGGGGCACATTTTCCCATAAATACACACAAAGTCCAGGACAACATGGGCTCAAAGTTATACCACATACGTCCAAAAGAGGGTAACACAGTTCTTGGACATCTTGGTAGACATCTTTTTTTTTTTCCCTTTCATGGAGCCTTCATGAAATTCCCTTTAGGTTGGCTGGGATCCTAGAGTTCTGACATTGTCCTTTTTCAGTGTGTCTAGTTTACCTTTGGCATCCAAAGCAGATGTTGCCAACATTGCCATTAACCAATACTGCTAGGACACCAGTGAAAAGTCTAAATCTTCCAGCCTTTCAAAGATGACAAAATCCTTTTATGGTCAAGGGGTTTGGAGGGTGAATAGAGACAGAGGCTTGACTCTCTCTTGAATATTGGCCAGACTACTAAAATGCTTGGGATCCAAACTAACTTTCTATTTTATAAAAGCACTCCAAAGGGCACCTTGGCATATGATAGTTTAATGAAATGATCGGTTGATTCAATAGAAATATTCTCACCTGCTTAAAGTACCAGGACTAGTGTATTTTGTTAGTTACTTCAAGTGAGGTGAGTTGATTAATTACTGATTGATTGATCCATTCGATCAACCCCTATCCTAACATCAATAACACTGATTAACCATTAGCTAATCTAAATAAAAGGATGACGGAAAATCAAATTAACATGATAAAAATAAGCAAAATGAAATCACAACAAATCCATAAAAAATAAAAAGAATTATAAGAACCTACTATCCAAAATTATATGTGAACAAAACAAAACAAAAGGTGAGTTCAAGAGAAATAGAGAACTATCTACAAAAACTATTACATTACATATACATATAACAATAATAAAATATGTACTGTGTTATAAAGATTATTATACATTATATTAAATCAAATATTCTATCTAAAATACATTAATATATATACATAAAATTCACAGAGCCCAGGTTAAACACCTTTGTTCTTTAGCCACATTAAAGAAACTCATCTAGTTGTTCTCTTTCAGCCTGTGCTGATGGCCAATAAAAACAGAGATTAAGGAGCAGCTAGGTGGCGCAATGGATAGAGCCCCGACCCTGAAGTCAGGAGAACCTGAGTTCAATCTGGCCTCAGACCAAACCCTTGACACTTACTAGCTGTGTGATCTTGGACAAGTCACTTAACCCCAGTTGCCTAAAAACAAAAACAAAAAAACCAGAGATTCAGCGATGACTCTCTACTTATATTTATTTAAAACATTTACCCATTTCTAGATTTCTAGTGCTATAAATATTATGATTGTTATTAAAGACTTTCCAATTTGCCTTTAGTGTTATATTTAATCATAAAAGACATGCATCCTCTAAGGGTTTTCTTAATATCCTCTTTTCACTTAAGGATTCTCTTCCATACATTAAGGAGAGCAGTTTCCTCTTTTTTTGTATGGCACTCTGCTTCCTTGATTCTAGGATTGCTTGGCAGATTGCTTTGATCTGTACCAGGGTCAACACTTAAGTAAGAAATATGAAGAGCAAGAAATACTGTTATTAAGACTTCTTTTTATCAAACACAGGCCTTAATTGCTGTCAATTCACACATCCTTTGAGTCCTTTGCATTTAAAAACTTTATCCTGGGAAGGGTTTCATAGGCCTCATCAGAATGCCAAAGGTGTCCATGATACAAAACTCTGTAGGTTTTTCAAATTTTAATGTTTCCATTGGTTTCTATCCCCTCCTCATCCCCCACAAGATTCTTTATTAAAGAAATTTTATATTAAGGGATGTCATTAATCAAATGAGGAAAATACTTGCAGAGTTCAAAGTTGTATATAAATTTGAGTTATTGTTATTCCTAATCCTTGTTAGAGTATAGTCCAAGAACTGAGAATGGGTTTGAAATGGGTGTGATTCAGCAATGAGCACCTCCACCTTACACAGTTAACAATATTTATTTTTAAAAAATATATTATTATGTCACAAAAGGAAATTCTGAAAGGATTGAGAACTCCCTCAGAAAAGTGAGTATGCCAAGTAGATCAGTCACAGAATAGAAGGATAAGGCATTTTTTTTGTCCTGTGATTTTCTTTCCAAATGTTCAGATTTCTGGGTTAGTTAAAGGAAAGGATATGCTAAGTTAGACAGCATCAAAGGATAAATAGAACTGACCTCCTCGGCCTAGAATCTTGCAGCATGAAAGCTCTTTCCTCTTAAGAGCAATTGATCCATTGGTTAGACATTCCTCTCTGTAGCTTTTAGGGCTATATGCGGAATTTGAGAGAAAAAAGAATTTGCCATGTAGTGATTGTTTTCTTTCCTAGGATGACACATAACACATTCCCTGTCATTTTGGAACACAACATCACAGACAGACAGATGGACATATATGTATGCATAAATGTATGTAGGGAGGTAGATAAAAAGATAGATAGATTTGAACTTGAATGCAAATCTTTCCTTAGATACTACTTAGCTGTGTGATCCTGGACAAGTCACTTAATCTCTGTTTGCCTCAGTTTCCTCATCTGTAAAAAATGGGAATAATAATAGCACTTCCTTCTCCCCCCAGGGCTATTGTGAGGATCAAATGAGATAATATTTGTAAAGCACTTTGTAAACCTTAAAGTGTTATATAAATACTATATTTTTATGTGCCATATATTTTATAAATACCATATAAATAATACTATATATACTATATAAAGTGCTATATAAATACCAGTCATATTGTTATTATTAATTATTATATATAGTCAGTTTTGTTGGAGGACATAGGATGGTTGTTTGATTTTTTTTTTAAGAAGAAGTTGTTGGTCATGACTTGGAAGAGAAAAAATACTACTTCTTACAAACATCATTTTCACATCTAAATAGTAAGGAATAATCTGTATATTGGGCAGATTTTGGGGGGAATCCTTGAGAACTGGGTTTTTGCATATTTGAGTTTCTAAAAGATTCACACTCCCAGGTGCAGGGAAGAAGAAGGTAGTCTGTGACTTCCTCAGTTCCTTCTCACTTTCTCTGACTCTTCAGGACAGCTTTTGGGTAGCCCTTTTTAGCTCTTGAGGCTGTCTCTAGCCTTTCCGAGGTCCCCCAAACCTTAAGAATCTGCTTCTTTCAGTCTCCAATAATCCTTTTGTACACAGTGTCCTGTTTTAAGTTTTTCTAGTCTGGCATTATATCTGTTGCTAAGTCCTTGCCTCAGTTGTTTTCTCTGGATCCTATATCGTCCTCTCTTCTCTTGTAAGAGGAACTTCCGGCTTGGACCTTATTTACCCAAAATGGGATCTTACCGGCAGCCCTGCCTGTTAGTAGGGCCTAGAATAATAGTACCTGTCCATTTATACCACTGCAGGGACTGTATGAACCAGCAAATGAGTTCTACCAGTTAACATCATTGTATATACAGTTGCATCAGCCAATTCAACCTATCCACTGTATTGCGCATTTGTAGTGTGATTATCTGTCTGACCTAGGGGATCTGGTACACCTACCACCTTGTACTTGTGTAGAGACATGAAGAAACCACATTCTAGGCTGTTACTGGCTGCATCTGTATAGGAAGAGGCCAGGAATGTGATCTAAGCACATAATAGAAATATTATCCTTCCCCCCTAGGTTTAGCTTGTCACTATGCCTTTTCCCTATGTATTTACCTAAATGGAAGAATGGCAAAACCTTTGTTTTGAAAACTTGGTGAATCTAAACCCCGGAGCCATTTGGGATTTATTAGGCAAAGCTAACAATAACTACCTTTTTCTAAGCACAGAAGCCTGTGGTGCTGCACTCTCTCCCTCTCACTAAACAGCCTCTTTTAGCTCTGGTCCCATGCATGTGGGTGGCCCAGTTGCAGTCCTGAAGGGAAGCTTAGCCTCCAATAGGAGCGAGGCATCTTTTCCACTTTCTTTCCTTCCTTCCTCCCTACTCTGGAGTCCTAAGTTTATGTATGGCTCAAGTTTAGGGTCTTTCCAAATGAAGAAAGTAGGAAGGTATTGAATGCACAATATGAGTCAGATATAACAATTTGTTCACTCCATCCAAAAGAAATGCCAAACATAAAAACTCACAAACAAACTCACATTGGCAAAGACTCAACTACTGTATTTTTATCCAAGAAGGTCCATATTTCAAATCATCAAGATATTAGTTTGCAGAACTGTTAAATCAAAATTTCACCTTGGCTCTGCACTGTCCAAACAACTCCATCCAGCTCCATTTCTTTTGGCAATCCAGGTAAAGGATCTTGCTCCCCATTCACTGGTAGTCATCCTTTCCAACGCAGAAACTTCTTTCATCACCCAGTTCTGACTCAGAGCTCCAGAACTTTGTTCATAATGAATTCACAAGATTCCCTCTAAGACTAAATGAGGCCATTTAAATATTTCTGTTGATCACACATGCTCAGAGAAGAAAATATAAACTAGAAAATGCAGTTAAGGGCTCTGAGATCCAGCCTCAGTCTTGTCTTAATCCACATTGTGCATTAGCTGTTGTGTACAAGTCACATTTCTGCTGGGGTTGGGGAGAGGGTGAGCAACCCATTCCCCACATCTCATGGGAAACTCAAAGAAAAAGAACTATTTGTCACATGTTCCAGAGGCAGAAAGTAAGAGAATTAAAATTGTCTCTCCTTTTTAAACTGATGCAACTCCTTCCTGACACCATTATCACCAATCTCAGTAATAATGAAATTGCTCTATCATTTCAAACTGCCTGAGTCCTTCAGCACTAAGCCAGTATGTCAATGAGTCAGTCAAAAACGTTTATTAATAACTTAGTATGTACTAAGCATTGGGAAAACAAAGAAGAGAAAAAACAAAAGAAAACATGGTTTCTGCCCTCAAGGAATTCACATGCTATTGGAGAGGACAATGTACAGAAATTGTACATACAAGAACATGGAATATAATCCATAGATGGGACTGAAAATCTCCTGCTGAGGAGATGACAGGCCTCAGTAGTCAAGACTTCAAGGGAGCAAGGCAGGCAAACCCAAGAGAAGGCTTTTTGCTTATTCCCAGGCAAGAGGTTTTGCCTTTCTAAAAAGAGTTAGATAAAACCTTATGGATTAAAAGAACATAGAAGCATTCATTCTTCCCTGGAAGACAGTCAAGGATTTTATCTGAGCAAAAAGTTCGAGACTATGTGCCCAGCAGATCATCTTCTGGTAGACGTATTCCTTGTTCCCTTCAAGTCTTGGCTAATGAGGTTTCTTATCTCCTTAGGAGGAGACTTTCAGTCCTCTCTATGGATTATCTTCCATTTTCTTGTATGTACCATTTTTTACACATTGTCTTCTCCATTAGCACATGAGTCCTTTGAGAGCAGAAACCATGGTTTTTTTTCTTTGTATTCCCAGTGCTTAGCACATATCAAATTCTTAATAAATGCCTTTTGACTGACTGACATTCCGGCTTAGTGTTGAATGTTCAGCTGAGCAGTATCTGGACAAGTGTTTGAAGTAGACTAAAACAGAGAAATAGCTAGGGAAGACTACACATTTGACCAAGCAGCGTTCAACAAAAACTGTAAAACTAACAGGAATGAGCCCTGAAGAAACACAGTGACATCCCTGGACTATATCTGTAACCTTGCAGCATCAGAGGCATGGAGTTGCCTCTCTCTGAATGTCCCCTGGTCAGTGCTTTATTTGGCTTCATGGCTTGGGTTAGTGCAAAGACCTGGATCTGAGGAATTACAGAAAATTAGTACTTGGGGAAGCTAATATAAAAAAAGAGTTTTATTATTATGTGGCATAGCAAACAGGTAAAAAAAAAGACACACATACTATGTGGCAATTTAGACAGCATTTTATCTCCATGGATGCAAGAAACTTATCCAGTGTGAGAAGAAAAGAGACATATCAGGGCAAGAAGGTGCTCAAAGTTGGGGTTCAGGAATAGAAGTTACACATCTTAAAAATGGGCTTGGTGAAGAGTAAATAATTGATGCCAAATTGTGGGGGGAGAGAGGATTCCTAATCAGACCCAGATGTGGTTGAGAAGTTCTCAGCATCACTTATCAATACCTATCTTCAGCAAGGCTCTCGAGTTCCTTTATTGGAACCAGAACCATGAGAGGGTCTGAGTTGACTATCCCCCCGCAGGACTAGGGGATGAAAAGGGGAGATGACTTCTGCAGATGGTCAGGATTTTAATGCAATCAGAAGTAGTGAGCATTAACTACCTGACACAAGGTTAACATAGACCAGAATGATGGAAAAGTGCAGCCTTATCTTTCTTTGCCTATATACTATATGGGCATTAGGATCATTTAGACTAAGTGACTCCATATTAGAGCCCTTTCATTATAACTGTAACATCAAACAATATAAAAATTACAGTGATCACAGTCACGCATATTCCCCCCATGTATTGTATCCATATTCGTTTACCCATCATGTATGTTCCCTGAACATACATGTTCATATATGTCTCTCATTGTGGATTCCCTGTATAAGTATATTCTTTTAACTGATCCTAAGTACATTTTTAGGAGAACAAATCCCAGTTTTTTGATGAAAATATTGCATTGTGCTTCTGTATTATGCTTTTTTTTTGCTCTTTATATTCAGATGATTATCAAAGTTAACCAAAAGCAGATCCACATAATATTTTGAACCTGGGGTAGCTGTACATGGGGGGACACATACCCCAAAGGGAGCTGTGTGGAGTTGCCCCCTGCTGCTACATTTTCTTCTATATGTAAAATTCTGTGCCCTGATCAAGGTCACGGGCTTTAGTCATTAGCTCAGGACAAAATAGTCTGATCAGTTGTATTTCCTGGCAAGTGAGAGTCTACTGTGGGTGTTTCACCAACGGAGCACTTTGAGTTCTCACTTTTACTTGAAATTGGGAGGGAATAGAACAGGAGAGCTAACCTACCATGAAACAAAGGAACTGAGGGAGGCAAATAATAAGCACCCAATTGCCAGCTGTACCTATGCTACAAGTTAGAGGAAAGAAAAAAAAAGTGGTTAAGAGAGTTTCGGTTACAAACCATGAGTACAATTCTGTACCTATGTGGTATACTAAATATAGCATGAGAGAGGAAGAATGATATTCAAGTCATTGGTTAAAAATAATAGTTTTAAGTACCCATAAAATCCAACAGCCTTACATTATGACAATTAATGTTATCTCAGCTGGCTATGAGCACCCAAAAGACAATCCTTGCTCAGAAATGTGCCTGAAGGTGTAGATGAGGCAAGACTTTGAAACAATCTGTATCAGATTAAGATAAAAGGATGCCGGAGACCCATAGATTGGCGAGTGCCTGAACAAATTATGATATATGAATGTAATGGAATATTAT
Organism: Vombatus ursinus; assembly: GCF_900497805.2. Classification (NCBI taxonomy): domain Eukaryota; kingdom Metazoa; phylum Chordata; class Mammalia; order Diprotodontia; family Vombatidae; genus Vombatus; species Vombatus ursinus. The sequence goes on from NW_020945787.1 coordinate 11,830, forward strand.
TATGTCATAAAAATGATGCAAGTGATGGTTTCATAAAAACCTGGGAAAGCTTGTGTGAAATGAACAGGATTAGGAGAATAATTTATACAGTAATTACATTATAAAGAAAAACAGCTTTGAAAGATTTAAGAACTCTGAGAGATGCAACCACTTACCACAATTCCAAAAGACCAATGACGAAACATGCCACCTACTTCCTGTTGGAGAGGTGAAGGACCCAAGGAACAAAATGAGACATACATTTATGGACATGGCAAACGAGTAAAAATGGTTCTTTGTGTTTTTTTCTTCACTCTGCATATTTATTAAAAAGATAGTATTTTTTCTTTAATTGGGGATGATTTGGATGAGGGAGAAAGAAGCTAGTGATAGTGCTGCCAAAAAAGGAAAGAAAGAAAGGGAGAAAGAGAGAAAGAAAGGAGGGAGGGAGGGAGAGAGGAAATAAAGAAGGAAGGAAGGCAAAAGAAAGAAAAAAGAAGGAAGGAAGGAAAGAAGGGGAGAAGAAGAGAGGCATTAAAGTATTTTTTAAATGCCCAGGAGACAGAAGGATTTTCTGAAGGAATCAAAAAAAGAAATAAGCATTTATTAGGTAATTCCTATTTACAGAGCACAATACTAAGCACTGCAAACAAAAATACAAGCAAAAAAGAAAACAGTCCTTGCCCTCAAGGAGCTTAGATTCTAAAGAAACATAGTCAAGCAAGGCAGCTTTGAAATTAACAGTTTGAATTTTATATATGACATATACATGTACATATGCATACACATACACATACACATATACACACACATTCCTAGATAATAAAAGCAAGCTATATG
>NW_020945788.1:0-3961 GCF_900497805.2 Vombatus ursinus
CTACAATGACTTGGGGGTGTATGTATGTGTATGTATGTGTGTGTATGCATATGAATACGTGTATATATGTATATGTGTGTATATCTGTATATCTATAAATACATACACACACATATACATATATACATACTACATATCTGTGAAAACAATTCAGTATGCCTGGGCTACCAGGAATTTTCTCACATCTTGTAGTTAGATCTAAGTATTTATTTTACTTGTCAACAGGTAGGGAACCTCATAAATCTTATTATTGGAGTATAGTCTCATTTGAGCTTACTCTTCCCCATTCTGGTGCAATCTTATTTACAAAAAAAATTTCACTTTTAGTGAGCAACTCACTTCAGTGCTCTAGACCTCTGTTTTCTCATTTGTAGAATGAAGGAGTTGCATTGAATAATAATAGATAATAACATTTATGTAATCCTTTAGGGTTTACAATGTGCTTTACAAACATTATTGTACTTTATCCTACACTGTGAAGTAGGTGTTATTATTATCCCCATTTTACAGATGAAAAAATTGAGGCAGGTAGAGGCTAAGTGACTTACATAGGATCATATCTAGTAGGTGTCTGAAGATAGATTTGAACTCAGATTTTCTTAACTCAGGGCCCACTGATTTATCCACTATAGCATTAAAGCAGCCTTAATATCTAGATATTTATAGTTGATGATAACTGTAATGCCCTATTTATTAATATCCTGTAAAGCTAAGCCCTAAATTTGATGGTATTTCTTAGATTTTGACTGATTTCTTTGAAGTTAAATTCCCAACCAAGTAATGGCTAATCTCTGATTGAAAATTTTGACTCTACTTTCCCATTATCCCTCTTTTGTAAACAGGCTCTGCTGAAATAGGTAGAAAGAAAAGCAGAGATGTTTGAGTTTTTGACTTGTTGGATTTTTTTTTTTGGCCTTAAGGAAAGTATAACCATAGAAACCACAGGCTATCAGGACTGAAAGAAACCGTAGAGATTTTATAGTCGAAAACCCTTGTGATTCCCAACAATGTTAATGAAGCATCTCTCAGGAGAAATAGGACAAGAATGAAAGAACATCATAAGCTTCCCTTGGAGATGTGGGCCAGCCTAAACCATCTCTACAAACACATGACATGAGTCATAGTGGAACTGAAACTTTCAGAAAAACAGAAGAGTATAAAAAAAATGACTAATGAATGCATATTTTAAATAAACACAATTACTGAAAGTAAAAATAACTCCAAACTCTATAATCAAAATATTTGCAATTTTTTTCATTTTCCAACTTTCCTCTGCTTCTACTATGTGCTGCTAAATTACCCAGACCACCACTAAGCCTATTCCCCCAAAGGTATCAAAGAGAGAAGAAAAGGACCCATAAGTGCAAAAGGATTCAAATGAAATGAGGGGAAAGAAGCCTAGGCTTCCTTCATTCTAAATGGTTGAAGGATTAATCCATATTAGGGTGAGGTAGCTTGGCTGCCTCGGTTACCTAAAACTATTCTGTTTTGTGACCTGAACCCAGCCATGCAGGCAACTTTTTATTTATTTTTTGAGAAAATATATTACTAGTCACAGAGGATTGGGCACAGATTGGATTGGGGGTGAAACCTATCACAAAGATTACAGGAGCATCTCCAGTCACATGGCTTACTGATGTGGGTCAACAGCAGCATCTCTGTATGGGTTAGTAAGGCTTCTGTAGCTACAGCTCCAAAAGAAAACTGAGGTTCTCTTAAAGAAGACACAACATACCAAACAGCTCCCCGGCCACAATGCAAACATGTTCATTCGACCTTTGTCGTGTCTCTTTCACAAGAGTTGCTTCTTAGAATCCAGAAGTTTAAATGTTTTTTGTCTCTAGAAGCCAGGGCCTTTTTTTCCAGTAAACAGAGAAATTTTCATTGCTAAAAGAATACATCACTCTTCATTATATTTTATTGGAATTGAGTTTATTCTGCCTTGTGTTTTTGTTTCTTTCTTGATATGTGTGGGTTAAAACAAGATAAGATTGTCAGTGTGTGAAAAAATGGAATTGCCCAACTCAGTGGAGTTATTATTCCCTGTACATACCCAGTTATTCTGGAAAAATTGAGTCAGCTCAATCTTATCATCTGAATCTGGCCAGGCTGGACAATTTTGGCTCCTATCAAGGCCCAACTTAAATGCAAACTTCACCAATCTAGGGATCAGTCTTCATTATTTTTTAAGGACACTTGAAAGCTCTTTACAAACATAAAACCATTATACAATCTGGTAACTGTTTATATGAAAAAGATCTGTGGTTCTAATAGAACACAAGCTCGACTTGAGCCAACAGTTAATGTGGATGTGGGGGTGAGGAGGGAAGGGAGGAAGCTAACAGAATCCTAGACTGTATTAAGTAAAAATATGCGGTCAAGATCACAGAAAATAGGACATTTACTACAGTCTGACATGGTTTAACTACATCTAAATATGTTCAATTTGAAGCTCAACATAGTGTGTTCCGAAAAGAACAGTAGTCGATGTTGTTGAGTCATTTCAGTTGTCTTCTTCCGTTCAGAAGACAAGCCTTGGGGCTATCTACAGCTTCTTTTAAAGTGTAATTAGGTTTGCTGTGTATGGTCTCATAACGGCAAAAATAAGACAAATAGCTGTTTGATCTGGATTGGTGATTTCTTTGGTGTAGGGACTTCCAGTGAGCAAATTCCCTCTACTAGTACAATTCAGCAACTGCTGGGCAACCTTCAGTCTTAGGGAGCTGCCTAGAGTACTGAGAAGTTAAATGATTTTCAGAGTCTCCTCCAGCCATGAAGCTGATCTTGAGCCCAGTCTTCCTGAGTCCAGGGACAGCCCTCTATCTACTATGCCATTTTTACCTTTTAGGTAAAGATTGCCGAAAGAACTTCCTTTTCTTTCTTTTTTTTTTTTTTTTTTTTGGTGAGGCAATCAGGGGTAAGTGACTTGTCCAGGGTCACACAGCTAGTAAGTGGCAAGTGTCTGAAGCCGGATTTGAACTCAGGTCCTCCTGATGCCAAGGCCAGAGCTCTATCCACTGCGCCACCTAGCTGCCCCCACCCAAAGACAACTTTCTAACCATTAGGTGAGTGATGGATAATCAGCTTATTTCTTAACAACAGTTTTCTAATGAGGGAAAGGAGAGAAAACTAACACTCCCTTCGGTGACATTTAAGGACACAGAAACTAGGTATCAAGTGTGTTGAAGACAAACCTCACCTATGTCAGAACTTTCCTGAGTTCCTCAATAAATGCTTGGCCATGAAGACTGGAGTTCTTTCAGACTATTTATAATATCTCCAAAGGGTGATTCCCCCCCTGCCAACCTCATACCCTTTCCTATCCCAGTGGATCAGACTTCTTTATCTCTTCTTGTGATTTCTCCCTCACTTTACTTCCCACTAGGGGGGTGTTGGTAAATGTTTTAACAACCAACTCTCTAGGAAAAAAATGTAGACAAGGTATACTTTTAAGTTTAATCTACATTATCCAATCCTTTCCTCTATCACCTTCTTAAGTAGACAATCAAAAAATGATAAATTGGTCCGCGGTTTATAACATTTGCAAATTTCCGAGGTGTAATTGCTCTCATTGAAAATTAAATAATCGGTGGTAAAGCACTGGCCCTGAAGTCAAGAGGACCTGAGTTCAAATCCAGCCTCAGACCAAACACTTGGCACTTACTAGCTGTGTGACCCTGGACAAGTCACTTAACCCCAATTGCCTTAAAAAAAAAAAAGAAAATTAAACAATTGGCTCTCAAGAGCTAGTTTGAGTTGGCCCTAACATATTCCTACCTACCACAAAATTTCTTTTTTTGTGGTCCCTAGTCAGAACTTGGCTGCCCAAGATTTGGGTACTGCTAATGTTTCAGTCATCCTTTTCCCCTTGTTTCCTAAGCCCTTTAACTGGGTTACTGTCTTCTTCATCATTATCTTCTTCTTCTTCTTCTTCTTCTTCTTCTTCTTCTTCTTCTTCTTC
>NW_020945789.1:0-7860 GCF_900497805.2 Vombatus ursinus
ATAAGGAGAAGGGGAAAAAAAGCACAGGGTGTTGAAGAGAGAATAATGTGGAGAGACGTGTTTCGCTTGAACATTGGAGAAAGAGAACTCTAGCTGACATTGAAGCTGAAGGCACCAGGGGAACTGAGTTTGAGAACTAGGGCATGAACAGGGAGAAGTATCATGCTCAGACACCAGAGGCTCTGGGCAGCCTTCTTGAGAAGGACATTTTCTCTGCTCAGTTTGAGGAGCAGGTGCTATTTTAGCAAGCACCCTGGTGTTAACCCACCTGGGATCATGTTATCCTGAGTTAGCTATGAATCCTTGTAACTAATGAATAAGATTATAAAAAGCAGAATGTTTAAAATATAATTGAAGGTCTGAAGACGCCATTCAAATCTCTTTGCTTTCACTTGCTTTCATTGTTTTGTGAAATGACATAGCCATTGAGCATAATGTAAGAATGGCATTTCACTGACTCCCAGTTGGTTCCCCTTGTATTAAGTTAGGTGATTCCTCCCACTTTCCATTGATACTTTCTATCTGAAAAAGGAGGGAGCAGCTGGACCAAGATCCACCACCTTCCTCATTGGCTTTCCTGTAACTGTGAGATTGTCGCCCTGTAGGAACAGAGAGCTTCCCAACAGCGAGCAGGGCAAAGTTCATGGTCTTCATACTTTGCTCTTCCTTTAACAATTCCTCACATCCATACAAAGTGTCATTTAGAGGCTTAAAACTGCCACTGAGGGGGGTGGAGCCAAGATGGCAGAGAGAAAACAGTGACTTGCTTGAGCTCCCCCCAAACCCCTCCAAATACCTGTAAAAAATGGCTCTAAACAAATTGTAGAGTAGCAGAACCCACAAAAAGACAGAGTGAAACAAATTTTCAGCCCAAGAAAACCTGGATGGTTGATTAGAAAGGTCTATCGTGCTGGCCTGGAAGAAAAACACAGTTCAGCATGGGTGCGCAGGCAAAAATCAGTCCTCAATGAACCTGGAGCAGGCCTCAGAGGACTGAATCATGAACTTCTGAACCCACAAACACCAAAGACATATTAGAAGGTGAGTAGGAAAAGTCTGTGACTTCAGTGAGAGAGAAGCTTGGTCCCAGCCTCAGGCCCAGCACAGCCCTAGGATGGTGGCTGCTTCTGGAGCTTCAGGCCCACAGACCAAGGGGGAATTGAGTGTTTGATCAGAGGGGGATTGCAGGGATCTCTTTGCTGGTTCTGAGGCAGGATTCTCTTGCTTTGACTGTGCTTGGATCTGAGTCCCAGTTCTGGGTGGAGATCCTGGGGTGAGGAGGAGTGCTTGTGTGGTGGAGCTCATAGTGGCTGTGAAGAGACAATCCTCCTCACAGTTACAAAACAGAAAAGAGTGCTTGTGGTTACTCATAGACCAGAACACAGGCAAGGAAAGGAGTAAACACCATACCACCTTGAGAGAACTTAAAACTTACAGGTCCCTAGAATTATCTCTGAAAACAGCTGCACAAAACACCTGACACTTGGGACGTACACTCTCCACTCTGGAAGCAGACCCCTACCTTAACAAAGAGTTTAAAACTCAAGTAATTGGCTGGGATGGTGAGCAAACTGCACAAAAAAAAAATCAGACCATAGAATCTTTCTTTGGTGACAAAGAAGATCAAAACATACGACCAGAAGACAACAAAGTCAAAGCTCCTACATCCAAAGCCTCCAAGAAAAATATGAATCAGTATCAGGCCTTGGAAGAGCTCAAAAAGGATTTTGAGAAGCAAGTAAGAGAAGTAGAGGAAAAACTGGGAAGAAAAATGAGAGTGATGCAATAAAATTATGAAAACTAATCAACAACTTGCTAAAGGAGGCCCAAAAAATACTGAAGAAAGTAACACCTTAAAAAATAGCCTAACCCAAATGGCAAAAGAGGTCCAAAAAGCCAATGAGGAGAAGAATGCCCTAAAAAGCAAAATTGGCCAAATGGAAAAGGAAGTCCAAAAGATTACTGAAGAAAATACTTCCTGGAAAATTAGAATAGAGCAATTGGAAGCTAGTGACTTTATGAGAAATTAAGACACTGTAAAACAAATCTAAAAGAATGAAAAATTAGAAAGCAATGTGAAATATCTCATTGGAAAAACAACTGTCCTGGAAAATAGATCCAGGAGAAATAATTTAAAAATTATTGGACTGTCTGAAAGCCATGATCAAAAAAAGAGCCTAGACATCATCTTTCAAGAAATTATCAAGGAAAACTGCCCTGATATTCTAGAACCAGAGGGCAAAATAGAAATGGAAAGAATCCACCAATCACCTCCTGAAAGAGATCCCCAAAGGAGAAGTCCTAGGAATATTGTAGCCAAATTCCAGAGTTTCCAGGTCAAGGAGAAAATATTGCAAGCAGCCAGAAAGAAGCAATTCAAGTATTATGGAAACACAATCAGGATAACACAGGATTTAGCAGCTTCTACATTAAGGGACTAGAGGGCTTGGAATATGATATTTCAGAGGGCAAAGGAAATGGATTACAACCAAGAATCACCTACCCAGCAAAATTGAGTATAATTCTTCAGGGGAAAAAACGGACATTCAGTGAAATAAAGGACTTTCAAGCATTTTTGATGAAAGGCCAGAGCGGAATAGAAAATTTGACTTTCAAATACAAGACCCAAGAGAAGCATGAAAAAGTAAACAGGAAAGAGAAATCATCAGGGACTTATGAAGGCTGAACTGTTTACATTCCTACATGGAAAGATGATATTTATAACTCAAGAGACCTTTGTCAGTATTAGGGTAGTTGGAGGAGGAAAAATTATATGTATAGATAGATTGATAGATAGAGGGCACAGGGTGAGTTGAAGATGAATGGGTGATATCCAGAGAATAAAATTAAGGGGTGAGAGAGGATTAGACTGGGAGAAGGAGAAAGGGAGAGGTAGAATGGGGTAAATTATCTCACATAAAACAAACAAGAAAAGACTTATTTTACAATGGAGGTGAAATGGGGAAATGTGAGAGAGAATGAGTGAATCTTATTCTCATCAGATTTGGCTTTAAAGAGGGAATAACATACACACTTAATTGGTTATGGAAATCTAACTTACCCTACAGGAAAATAGGGGGGAAGAGGATAAGAGAGGGGATGATAGAAGGGAGGGAAGATTGAGGGAAGGGGTAATCAGAAACCAAAACTTCTGAGGAGAAACAGGGTCAAAAGAGAGAATAGAATAAACGGGGGGTGGGGTGGGAAGGATAGGACAAAGGGAAATATAGTTAGTTTTCCACAGCATGACTACTATGGAAGTATTTTGCATGACTACACATGTATAACCTGTATAGAGTTGCTTGCCTTCTCAATGAGGGTGAGTGGGGAGGGAGGAGGGGAGAAAATTTGGAACCCAAAGTTTTAAAAACACATGTTAAAAAAATTGTTTTCACATGCAACTGGGAAATAAAAAAATACAAGAAATGGGGTATAGAAATCTATCCTGCCCTACAGGAAAATAGAAGATGAAGGGGATAAGAGAAGGGGGAAAGAGATAGAAGGGAGGGCAGATTGGGGGAAGGGGTATTCAGAATGCTCGCTGTCTTGGATTTGCTGGAGGGACAAGATGGGGAGAAAATGTGAAACTCAAAGTCTTGTGGAAGTGAATGAAGAAACCAAAAATAAATAAATTAATGAATCTGAAAAAAAAACAAAAACCTGCCACTGGTCATTGCAATGATCCCTCTACTTGCGGAGGTGTCAGGGAGCTGCCTTCAGCTCCACCCCTCTGCAGTTTGTCCCCCTGTGATCTCTTAGGTGGAGAGATATTGGACCTTCACTTATATGCTCAGCCAGAGGAGCTACCTCTGCTCAGGGGAAGTTGCCTCAGTCTGCTGGGAGGAAGAGGGAGGATTGCTTCTGGTGTCTCTCTAACTACTTAACTGCTTTGGTGGGGAGAGGTGGGGAATTTCCAACTGGAACCTCAAACAGGGCAGTATTTCCAAGTGGCCCTGATTGGTGGTGGACCTTGATTTTATGTTCATCAGTAAAAGGCTTCATTCGTAAGGAAAGGGACTAGACATGAGATTTAATTGGTGTAGGAAACTGGTGAGGAAATTCCATCTACCAATGTAAGCTGGTACCTTCTCTGCAATGTACAGTCTGAGAGGGTTCCCTAGAGCAGAGGCGTCAAAACATGTGGCCAACTGTCTATATGCAACCTTTCAAGTGTGGCCTGAAGCAGATTAAAATGCAATTAAGAAATATTTAACAAAATAAATAAAAATACAATAAAACATAGATAACACATTTTAAAACTGTCAACATATAGCAACAGGGATATTTATTTAAGGATTGTTTTTGTTCAGTCTTGTCTGACTTTTGTGACCCCACGGACCATAACACACCAGTACTGTCCATGGGATTTTCTTGGCAAAGATACTGGAGTGGTTTGACACTTCCTTCTCCAGTGGATTAAGGCAAAGGGAGGTTGTGACTTGCCCAGGGTTACACAGCCAGTCTATGGCAGAGGCAGGATTTGAACTCAGGCTTTCCTAGCTCAAAGACTAGCTCTCTCTCCATTATGCTTTACTGCCTCTCAAACTCAGGTATAGGAACACAAAATGTTTTAATTCCTATTACTGTGCATTACTATTTCTAGCTGGGAAACTGAGCAATGTTCCCAAACTTAGAAAGATATCCTTGTTTACACACCTCTAATTGTTATTTCTTTTTCAGGGTGGGGGCTGGGTGATGAGGCAATCTGGGTTAGTGACTTGCCCAAGGTCACACAGCTAGTAAGTGTCTGAGACCGGATTTGAACTCATGTCTTCCTGACTCCGGGGCCAGTTCTCTAACCACGGCACCTTCCAGCTGCCTCTCTGATTGCTGTTTCAAGCACAAAAACAAAACAATGAGTAGTAAGGCTCGCTGTCTTTTCCAAGAAGCCTTTTCCAAGAAAAGGCTCTTCTTGATTTCTTTTCCCCTCAAAATGACTGTGGTGGTTGGTATTTCAACAGGAGAGGAAATAGACAAGTAATGTACCATTTCTTGAATCTATGGAAAGACAGACATTTATTGAATTAGGTGCCAGTTTGGTACTTTTTCATGAATCTGTTTTTTCTGGGGGGGAGGCAAACTAATTTTTTGTTTTAATGTACTGGTGAGAGTAGAATAGATTCTCTTTCACAAGAGCAAAGTGGTTCAGGAACAGAAGCAATAGGATTCCCGGTTAATGTTATCATCCTTCTATGCCTCCTATCTCTCCTTCTTTCCTCTCCCCAACACCTCTTTTTCCATCATCCTCCCCACTTCATTTTTTTTTTATAACAATCCCTTTAACAGAGTCAATTTTGAGCATTTAGTGGACTGCAAACACAACAAGTTAAGCAGCATGGTGTAGTGGATAGGGAACTATACTTAGATTTGGGAGCAACTGAGTGTTGCTCCTGCTTCTGACTAGTTGTGTGACCCTGGGCCAATCTCTCTTCCTTGTCTGTCAAATGAAGAAGTTGGACCAGATGACCTCCAAGGTCCCATCCAATCTATCATCCTCTGATCTAAGGATGCCCTAAGAGAGATAAAATGAGCAGAATTAGACTGGGAAGATAATAGTGCCACTAGACTTTGACCTAGTCATATCACATTAACAGAACTGTGTTCAGAATCACACATCAGGAAGGATAGGGATAAATTGCAGAGCATTCAGAGGATGACAGCTAGGACGGGGAAGGATCTTCTGAGCATGCCATACAATGACCAGTTGACTTGAAGAAGATTAAATCTAAGTGGAACATGATGATTATGTTCAAATATTTGAAGGGCTGTTGTACGTTATAGGGACAGCTGGGTGGCACCATAATGCATAGAGCACTGGGCTTAGAATTGGAAAGACTGATACTGATGAGTTCAAATCCAGCCTCAGACACTTACTAGCTGTGTGACCCTGGCCAAGTCACTTAACCTTATTTGCCTCAGTTTCTTTATCTGTAAAATGAACCAGAGAAGGAAATGGCAAACCACTCCAGTATCTTTGTCAAGAAAACCCCAAACAGGATCATAGAGTTGGACATGATTAAAACAAATGAAGAAAGGGCTAAACTTACTCTGCTTGATGTCAGAGAGCAGAACCAATGCACAGAAAATCCAAAGAAGCAACTTTTGGCTTTGATATTATGAAAAACTTCCTAAGTCAAAGCTATGCAAAAGTAGAATGAGCTACCTTGGGGAGGTAATGGGTACCCACCTTGTCCCCTGAAGTCTTCCAGCAAAGGCCTGTTCCTTGGAAATGTTGTAGAAGTTATTCTTGCTCCAGGATAGGTTTGGCCTAACTGAAGGTTCTATAACAAAGGCCTGGCCTCTGGAGTCTGCTGAGATTTGGAAAGCCCTAGATTTTGTGATATTCCTCTCCTCTGATCCCTCTTAACACATACATGCTAAACCTAAATGAGAAAATTATGGTCTTCAGCCCAGCAACTTGTCAAACACCCTTCCTGAGTGCACTGTTTCCTTCATCTCACCAATTTGCAAGAGTTAAGGCAACAGCTACTTTATCTGTTTAACGTGTGTTTTGCTGGGCCTAGAGGAAGGATGGGCATTCTTGAACCCTTTGCAAATGCTAGTTAAGAATCAGTTAATAAAAAAGCCCTTGGTGCACAAAATGCCCATGAATTCGAGTAGTAGTCACATTTAAAAATTCAAACGTTGCCTCTCAATTCAAGAAAATGGTCCTGTTATATCCTTTTTAAGATTGCAACATCTTAAAAAATCCACGCTTAAAAGAAGTCTCTGTGGTTTAAACATTTAAAGTAAGCAGGGAAATAATTCTTCTTTATTGACCAATGGTTACCTAACTTCTGATAGTAGAAAAGGAAATAGATTTCTCACTGGGGTTACTGTTTTCACTTCCTCATGGGAAAAGGGGACATAGTACAGAAGAAAGGGTGTAGTCAGGGCATTCATCTCAAGCAGTCATGGGTAACTGGGCAGTGAACGAGGGGCTCTCCATCTTTGTCATTGTGAGTACGAAATGAAATGTTAATTCTTACTTGTTTCTGTTCTTTCTGGAAATAGAAAATAGCCATTACCTTTTCTTCTCACACTCAACATGTTTATTAGAACTCCTTTGATTTGCTTTATCAGTACATGTCTGTTCAAATGCCATTTCCATCATTGACATCTTTTCATGGAAATAATGTATTTGGGGAGAACAGTAATTTTTGCCTATTTTAAAAATGTCTTTAAGTCACTTGAGTGGTTAAATTAATGGACATTTCAGGCTAATGAACTTAGCTTCCAGGTTCTCATGCTTTTTCAAATACTGTCTCTATTGCTATTCATGATGTGTTTATAGTCTTCTATAAAAATAATAGCTAATTAAAATGTTCATGTGATCTTTCAAAGTAGTATGGAACTCTCACTAATGAGAATTTTGTTTCTCATGTGAATCGCTACTAAAATATTGAAAGTGCCTAGCTTCTTTACCCTCCCACTCTTCCCCCCATCTCTTTTTTTTTTTGCTTACTTTGTCTAAGTTTTTAACAGAGGTAATTATGATAACCTAAGTCAAATAAATTAGCCAGGTTGAAAAATTTCTCTTATTTTATGAATATATGACTAATAACAGCTGAAATTTTTATAGGCTTGAAAAGCATGTGGGAAGTGAGATTTGAACCCCAATCTTTCTGATTCTGCATTCAATACGCAAGTCACCATGCCAGGCTTCCAAAGGGAGTGTCTATAAACCAAAGATTTTTCTATGCTACTCTTTTGCTCATTTTTAAATAGGAAGCATTCTTTCCTGCCCTATATAAAAATCTGAAAATAATCAACTATACCCTTTAAATGAAATTCATGATGCCAATTAATTACGAAAAAAGAAAGAAAGAAAAAAGATAGCTCTGTAGAAAAAGTGGAGGC
>NW_020945790.1:0-12649 GCF_900497805.2 Vombatus ursinus
TCTTCTTCTTCTTCTTCTTCTTCTTCTTCTTCTTCTTCTTCTTCTTCTTCTTCTTCTTCTACTACTACTACTACTACTACTACTACTTCTTCTACTTCTTTTTCTTCTTCTTCTTCTTCTCCTCCTCCTCCTCCTCTTCCTCCTCCTCCTTTTTCTAAAATTACACTTATTTTAGAATGAAAGTATTTCCACACTTCAAAACTTCTCCACTAATTGTTTTATTTTTGAGATTTGCTTTTGAGCATCACTTCCATGTTTATTCTCCTTAAATTCTTTTGAAGATTACCTGTTATTTCATGTTCTATATTTGTCAGTGTACCTCCTATGGGGCAGGTATTACTGATATATGCCCATCCATCTGAGTCCCACGGGTGTAAAGAAAGACAAACACTTTATTTCTGCGGGATGCAAACAAGCCCAAAAGTCCTTGGACGGGAAGGAGTATAATACCTACCGAACATTTACTGAAACTGTAGCTTTGTGTCAGCATGGTGATCTCCCTAGGGGCCCTTCACCTACCTCACTACCCTTATGCTTGACTGCCACAAAAAGGCCTCAGATTTTACACAGCTACATCTATGACTACATATCTCTATTTCTATATTTATCTATATGATACATATTTCATGAATCTACAAAATCTGAGGCCTCTTTCTGGAGAGCAGATGTGAGGGTAAAGAGGCAGGTGAAGGTCACTCTACTGTTGACCATGAAGACTCAAACCTATGCTTCTGGCAAATGCCAGAAGGGAGTATCACATACATATATATGCATAGGTATACAAATTATATAAATAATTTTGGCAGTTTCGAAGGAGTCTCACCTTTAGGATAAGACAAGCTACTCTTCCAAATCTCAGGGGTGGGGTAGGGTGCCATGAACCTAGAATAAAAAATAATTAACAAGAGGACAACTGTATATTTTTAGGAAAAAAGGAAAAATTTTGTCTTTTGAAACTTGAACTTAACCATTCAGCATCAATTATAACTCAAACTCTGCCCAGATGTTCTTTCTTTCTCAAGAAGAAAGACTAGTTTTGTTGTTGTTTCAACTATTTTTTGTTGTTTAGAATGAATGTTTGCTGTCCACAGTGTATACGTTCTGTGTTTGTTTTTTTGGGGAGAATCAGTTCTTCCAGCTGTTTGTTTTGTGATTAGAAAAAATTAGACTTTTTTAATCTAAAGTTTCTAAGTTTTGAAAGGCTACCTTCTCTTTGCATTCTAACTGGGACTCTTGGAATGAAGAGAGAGGCAGAAAAGGGAGAGAATTTTTTCATCTCCAAAGATTTAAGGCACAGGAAACTACAGGGAGACTAAATTCGTGTCTCAAGTATACTTTTTTTTGAGTGTGGATGTCCAAATTACAATAGGGATGTTTAGATATTTTGTGGAAAATGTATACACAAACATTCAAACTCCTCCCCCACTGTTCTTCTCAGAGAGATGAATGCTTACTGTTTTGTTGTGTTAGGGGAGAGGGATAATTTAAAATTGGGAGGTTTGTTTCTGAGCCCAGAGCATCCAACTCCACTGAAATAACTCTTCTCCTTATTGACCCATAACACTGCTGGGGTAGTGGCGCTCATAGATATAATTTGTATACCACATTACTTTCAAGAGTTAACTTAGTTTCAGCAAACCAGCAGCGTAGGACATCTTGCATGTTTATAAGAGAAGTCTGTGAAAGTATGCCATTTTTTGAGCTTTCTGAAAAAAACAAAAACAACTCAACCATCAACTTCTACAGGATTGCCTGTGTGGGGAAAAGAAGGTTTTATAATTTGAAAAAAAATACATTGTTATTGATATCTTTTGTTTTATATCGTCGATGTTTCCCATTGAATCCCTTCCTCACCCCTCCCAGAAAACTATCTTTATAATATTGAACGGGAAAAAAAAAAGACAAAACAGGTCAAAAAAAATCCACAAAATTAAACAATATTTCAAAAAAGTTTGATGTAATATGTGGCATTTCACACCCACAGTCTCCCATCTCTGGAAAGAAACAGGAAGGGGGTGGTTTCACATATGCCTTCTTTGGGGCCAACCTGGGTCATTAAAATTTTTCAGCATTTGGTTTCTATCATTTTGCTATTATTGTTATTTGTGTTGTTACAGTCACTGTGTATATTATTTTCCTCATTCTGCTTACTTTACTATACATTAGTTCATATGAGTTTTGTCTAGATAGTTCTCAATCTATGGCCATCTATTTTGCTTCCAGTTCTTTGCTTTGGATGTTATAAATAATTTGGTGAATATGGCACCTTTTATTTTATCATTGACATCCTTGGGGTGAATGCCAAGTAATGTAATCTCTGGGTAACAGGGTATGGATACTTTAATTGCAGAATTATAAAGTACTTTTCATAATGATTGTACCAAATTCATAGCTGGGAGCCAGAAAGGTGTTTGGGAGGGGAAAGGGTAACATGGACACAAAGATGAGATGAAATTTGAAGAATGATCATGGAGAGGGCAGAGGGTAGAATCAGACCAAACTATTTGGGACATAGAGTAATTTCTACCATGAGACATTGCTTTTATGCACATTAAATCCTTCATGACATGATATACCTCTCAGAGCAAAGCACCACAGAATAAGAGACAAGATCTATAAAGGAAATAACATAAAAATAGGTTGAGGAGAAAGTTTAGCCTTGGTACATCAAAAGCTTTTACTCCATGTTGAAGACAAAGTGATTAAGGAAGGAATAAATATGGATATAGACAATGAATCAGAGAATAAAAGTTCAGAATTCATGGGAAAGGAAGAAAATTAGTAAATAGAAAATAGCAAATAATTTTTTCCTAGAAAGGGGTGCAGAAAAACTAACAAAGGAGGGGAACTGTCAACTAACTAATTAACTGAGAGGGGGAAAAGGAAGGGGAAAGAGAAGGAGAAATGGATAAATAAAAGAAAGAAAAAGAAATCATTTATTTAAAGAAACCTCCTAAGCTAGGGAAAGTGTTGACAAATGGGAATAGAGGGTGAAGGAGGAAGCAAAACTAATTGTAGGGACAAAATATTGACTTAACAGAGGAAGTGGGGAAAAACACTTTTAAAAAAAGGTAATACTAGAGACAAATAGAGGAAAACACAAACCCATCTCAACTTTAAATGTGAATGGTTAAAAATCCAATAAAATGCAGGATTAATAGAATAGATAAAAAAGCAAAACTCTATAATCTTTTTTTACCAGGTGCACATCTGAAGAGGAAAGAGAGAGAGAGAGAGAATTAAGATAAAAGGAAAATTCATAAAATTAGTAGAGATAAGGAAAGCATATTATGTTTAAAGGAACCATAGGCAACAATCCAACATATCAAACTTTGTGCACCAAATAGCATATCATCTAACTTAATAAAAAGAAAAATTCATTGAATTCCCAAAAGACATGAATAGTAGCATAATAATAGTGAAAGATTTCAGTGTTCCTTACAATGACAAAAAAAATCTGACAGAGAGATAAACAAAAAGATTTTAAAAAATAATTAGACAAATTGTTGAGAAATTTAGAGTTAGAAAGACATGATACTTTCTGAATGGGACTACTAGGGAATATACTTTTTTCAGCACTATACACCTCCTTTTACAAACATAGACTATTTATTAGAGTATACAAAAATTAAAGATCAATCTAAAAAAGCAGAAATACTAAACATATCCTTTACTGACCATAATGTAATAAAAACAGTAATCATTACAGGCAACACAGTCAAAAGACACAGATATAAGTGAATACTTAATAATGAAGCCCTAAATGGGCTTGAGTGGGTAGATGAACAAATTATAGAAAGAATTAGTAACTATGTGAAAGACAATAATAATAACGAGACAACATACTAAAATTTCTGAGATACAATCAATGGAGTCCTCAGAGGGAAAATTATATTTCTAAAAACTTATATTCACAAAAAACAAAGAGAAAAGATTAATGAACTGAATATCTATCTTTTCATTAGAAATCCAACAAATGGGGGCAACTAGGTGGCACAGTGATTAGAGTACAGGCCCTGGATTAAAAGGAGCACCTGAGTTCAAATCTGGCCGCAGATAGGCTGTGTAACCCTGGGCATGTCACTTAACCCCATTGCCTAGCCAAAAAAAAAAAAAAGCTAACAAACAAACCTAGAATAAGCATAAAAGAGGAAATTTTAAAAATTAGAGAAGTAAATAAATTGAAACAAAAAAGAATGTGGAACTGATAAATGAAACTAAAAACTGTCTCTCATGTAATGCATGTGCTGGGGCTTACTCTTTCAACCCTCCCTCACACTGGTAGGATGGATGCCCCGAGGGCAGATACTACTTTTTTTGTTGTAGGTTACCCTTTGGGACTGAGGAATGGTTTTCTAGCTCTATAGATCCTATACCCATACTAGTATGCTTCTCCCATTGATTATTAGTTGATAACCACTCAGTCAGACTTAATTTACTTTTAGACATAAGTCTAAAAGTACTTATTTTACTAAGTTTACTAAGGTGGTATGGTATGAATAGTTGGCACAAAACATCCATAGACCCCACCTATGCCCCTATTTAAGGGGCACATTTTCCCATAAATACACACAAAGTCCAGGACAACATGGGCTCAAAGTTATACCACATACGTCCAAAAGAGGGTAACACAGTTCTTGGACATCTTGGTAGACATCTTTTTTTTTTTTCCCTTTCATGGAGCCTTCATGAAATTCCCTTTAGGTTGGCTGGGATCCTAGAGTTCTGACATTGTCCTTTTTCAGTGTGTCTAGTTTACCTTTGGCATCCAAAGCAGATGTTGCCAACATTGCCATTAACCAATACTGCTAGGACACCAGTGAAAAGTCTAAATCTTCCAGCCTTTCAAAGATGACAAAATCCTTTTATGGTCAAGGGGTTTGGAGGGTGAATAGAGACAGAGGCTTGACTCTCTCTTGAATATTGGCCAGACTACTAAAATGCTTGGGATCCAAACTAACTTTCTATTTTATAAAAGCACTCCAAAGGGCACCTTGGCATATGATAGTTTAATGAAATGATCGGTTGATTCAATAGAAATATTCTCACCTGCTTAAAGTACCAGGACTAGTGTATTTTGTTAGTTACTTCAAGTGAGGTGAGTTGATTAATTACTGATTGATTGATCCATTCGATCAACCCCTATCCTAACATCAATAACACTGATTAACCATTAGCTAATCTAAATAAAAGGATGACGGAAAATCAAATTAACATGATAAAAATAAGCAAAATGAAATCACAACAAATCCATAAAAAATAAAAAGAATTATAAGAACCTACTATCCAAAATTATATGTGAACAAAACAAAACAAAAGGTGAGTTCAAGAGAAATAGAGAACTATCTACAAAAACTATTACATTACATATACATATAACAATAATAAAATATGTACTGTGTTATAAAGATTATTATACATTATATTAAATCAAATATTCTATCTAAAATACATTAATATATATACATAAAATTCACAGAGCCCAGGTTAAACACCTTTGTTCTTTAGCCACATTAAAGAAACTCATCTAGTTGTTCTCTTTCAGCCTGTGCTGATGGCCAATAAAAACAGAGATTAAGGAGCAGCTAGGTGGCGCAATGGATAGAGCCCCGACCCTGAAGTCAGGAGAACCTGAGTTCAATCTGGCCTCAGACCAAACCCTTGACACTTACTAGCTGTGTGATCTTGGACAAGTCACTTAACCCCAGTTGCCTAAAAACAAAAACAAAAAAACCAGAGATTCAGCGATGACTCTCTACTTATATTTATTTAAAACATTTACCCATTTCTAGATTTCTAGTGCTATAAATATTATGATTGTTATTAAAGACTTTCCAATTTGCCTTTAGTGTTATATTTAATCATAAAAGACATGCATCCTCTAAGGGTTTTCTTAATATCCTCTTTTCACTTAAGGATTCTCTTCCATACATTAAGGAGAGCAGTTTCCTCTTTTTTTGTATGGCACTCTGCTTCCTTGATTCTAGGATTGCTTGGCAGATTGCTTTGATCTGTACCAGGGTCAACACTTAAGTAAGAAATATGAAGAGCAAGAAATACTGTTATTAAGACTTCTTTTTATCAAACACAGGCCTTAATTGCTGTCAATTCACACATCCTTTGAGTCCTTTGCATTTAAAAACTTTATCCTGGGAAGGGTTTCATAGGCCTCATCAGAATGCCAAAGGTGTCCATGATACAAAACTCTGTAGGTTTTTCAAATTTTAATGTTTCCATTGGTTTCTATCCCCTCCTCATCCCCCACAAGATTCTTTATTAAAGAAATTTTATATTAAGGGATGTCATTAATCAAATGAGGAAAATACTTGCAGAGTTCAAAGTTGTATATAAATTTGAGTTATTGTTATTCCTAATCCTTGTTAGAGTATAGTCCAAGAACTGAGAATGGGTTTGAAATGGGTGTGATTCAGCAATGAGCACCTCCACCTTACACAGTTAACAATATTTATTTTTAAAAAATATATTATTATGTCACAAAAGGAAATTCTGAAAGGATTGAGAACTCCCTCAGAAAAGTGAGTATGCCAAGTAGATCAGTCACAGAATAGAAGGATAAGGCATTTTTTTTGTCCTGTGATTTTCTTTCCAAATGTTCAGATTTCTGGGTTAGTTAAAGGAAAGGATATGCTAAGTTAGACAGCATCAAAGGATAAATAGAACTGACCTCCTCGGCCTAGAATCTTGCAGCATGAAAGCTCTTTCCTCTTAAGAGCAATTGATCCATTGGTTAGACATTCCTCTCTGTAGCTTTTAGGGCTATATGCGGAATTTGAGAGAAAAAAGAATTTGCCATGTAGTGATTGTTTTCTTTCCTAGGATGACACATAACACATTCCCTGTCATTTTGGAACACAACATCACAGACAGACAGATGGACATATATGTATGCATAAATGTATGTAGGGAGGTAGATAAAAAGATAGATAGATTTGAACTTGAATGCAAATCTTTCCTTAGATACTACTTAGCTGTGTGATCCTGGACAAGTCACTTAATCTCTGTTTGCCTCAGTTTCCTCATCTGTAAAAAATGGGAATAATAATAGCACTTCCTTCTCCCCCCAGGGCTATTGTGAGGATCAAATGAGATAATATTTGTAAAGCACTTTGTAAACCTTAAAGTGTTATATAAATACTATATTTTTATGTGCCATATATTTTATAAATACCATATAAATAATACTATATATACTATATAAAGTGCTATATAAATACCAGTCATATTGTTATTATTAATTATTATATATAGTCAGTTTTGTTGGAGGACATAGGATGGTTGTTTGATTTTTTTTTTAAGAAGAAGTTGTTGGTCATGACTTGGAAGAGAAAAAATACTACTTCTTACAAACATCATTTTCACATCTAAATAGTAAGGAATAATCTGTATATTGGGCAGATTTTGGGGGGAATCCTTGAGAACTGGGTTTTTGCATATTTGAGTTTCTAAAAGATTCACACTCCCAGGTGCAGGGAAGAAGAAGGTAGTCTGTGACTTCCTCAGTTCCTTCTCACTTTCTCTGACTCTTCAGGACAGCTTTTGGGTAGCCCTTTTTAGCTCTTGAGGCTGTCTCTAGCCTTTCCGAGGTCCCCCAAACCTTAAGAATCTGCTTCTTTCAGTCTCCAATAATCCTTTTGTACACAGTGTCCTGTTTTAAGTTTTTCTAGTCTGGCATTATATCTGTTGCTAAGTCCTTGCCTCAGTTGTTTTCTCTGGATCCTATATCGTCCTCTCTTCTCTTGTAAGAGGAACTTCCGGCTTGGACCTTATTTACCCAAAATGGGATCTTACCGGCAGCCCTGCCTGTTAGTAGGGCCTAGAATAATAGTACCTGTCCATTTATACCACTGCAGGGACTGTATGAACCAGCAAATGAGTTCTACCAGTTAACATCATTGTATATACAGTTGCATCAGCCAATTCAACCTATCCACTGTATTGCGCATTTGTAGTGTGATTATCTGTCTGACCTAGGGGATCTGGTACACCTACCACCTTGTACTTGTGTAGAGACATGAAGAAACCACATTCTAGGCTGTTACTGGCTGCATCTGTATAGGAAGAGGCCAGGAATGTGATCTAAGCACATAATAGAAATATTATCCTTCCCCCCTAGGTTTAGCTTGTCACTATGCCTTTTCCCTATGTATTTACCTAAATGGAAGAATGGCAAAACCTTTGTTTTGAAAACTTGGTGAATCTAAACCCCGGAGCCATTTGGGATTTATTAGGCAAAGCTAACAATAACTACCTTTTTCTAAGCACAGAAGCCTGTGGTGCTGCACTCTCTCCCTCTCACTAAACAGCCTCTTTTAGCTCTGGTCCCATGCATGTGGGTGGCCCAGTTGCAGTCCTGAAGGGAAGCTTAGCCTCCAATAGGAGCGAGGCATCTTTTCCACTTTCTTTCCTTCCTTCCTCCCTACTCTGGAGTCCTAAGTTTATGTATGGCTCAAGTTTAGGGTCTTTCCAAATGAAGAAAGTAGGAAGGTATTGAATGCACAATATGAGTCAGATATAACAATTTGTTCACTCCATCCAAAAGAAATGCCAAACATAAAAACTCACAAACAAACTCACATTGGCAAAGACTCAACTACTGTATTTTTATCCAAGAAGGTCCATATTTCAAATCATCAAGATATTAGTTTGCAGAACTGTTAAATCAAAATTTCACCTTGGCTCTGCACTGTCCAAACAACTCCATCCAGCTCCATTTCTTTTGGCAATCCAGGTAAAGGATCTTGCTCCCCATTCACTGGTAGTCATCCTTTCCAACGCAGAAACTTCTTTCATCACCCAGTTCTGACTCAGAGCTCCAGAACTTTGTTCATAATGAATTCACAAGATTCCCTCTAAGACTAAATGAGGCCATTTAAATATTTCTGTTGATCACACATGCTCAGAGAAGAAAATATAAACTAGAAAATGCAGTTAAGGGCTCTGAGATCCAGCCTCAGTCTTGTCTTAATCCACATTGTGCATTAGCTGTTGTGTACAAGTCACATTTCTGCTGGGGTTGGGGAGAGGGTGAGCAACCCATTCCCCACATCTCATGGGAAACTCAAAGAAAAAGAACTATTTGTCACATGTTCCAGAGGCAGAAAGTAAGAGAATTAAAATTGTCTCTCCTTTTTAAACTGATGCAACTCCTTCCTGACACCATTATCACCAATCTCAGTAATAATGAAATTGCTCTATCATTTCAAACTGCCTGAGTCCTTCAGCACTAAGCCAGTATGTCAATGAGTCAGTCAAAAACGTTTATTAATAACTTAGTATGTACTAAGCATTGGGAAAACAAAGAAGAGAAAAAACAAAAGAAAACATGGTTTCTGCCCTCAAGGAATTCACATGCTATTGGAGAGGACAATGTACAGAAATTGTACATACAAGAACATGGAATATAATCCATAGATGGGACTGAAAATCTCCTGCTGAGGAGATGACAGGCCTCAGTAGTCAAGACTTCAAGGGAGCAAGGCAGGCAAACCCAAGAGAAGGCTTTTTGCTTATTCCCAGGCAAGAGGTTTTGCCTTTCTAAAAAGAGTTAGATAAAACCTTATGGATTAAAAGAACATAGAAGCATTCATTCTTCCCTGGAAGACAGTCAAGGATTTTATCTGAGCAAAAAGTTCGAGACTATGTGCCCAGCAGATCATCTTCTGGTAGACGTATTCCTTGTTCCCTTCAAGTCTTGGCTAATGAGGTTTCTTATCTCCTTAGGAGGAGACTTTCAGTCCTCTCTATGGATTATCTTCCATTTTCTTGTATGTACCATTTTTTACACATTGTCTTCTCCATTAGCACATGAGTCCTTTGAGAGCAGAAACCATGGTTTTTTTTCTTTGTATTCCCAGTGCTTAGCACATATCAAATTCTTAATAAATGCCTTTTGACTGACTGACATTCCGGCTTAGTGTTGAATGTTCAGCTGAGCAGTATCTGGACAAGTGTTTGAAGTAGACTAAAACAGAGAAATAGCTAGGGAAGACTACACATTTGACCAAGCAGCGTTCAACAAAAACTGTAAAACTAACAGGAATGAGCCCTGAAGAAACACAGTGACATCCCTGGACTATATCTGTAACCTTGCAGCATCAGAGGCATGGAGTTGCCTCTCTCTGAATGTCCCCTGGTCAGTGCTTTATTTGGCTTCATGGCTTGGGTTAGTGCAAAGACCTGGATCTGAGGAATTACAGAAAATTAGTACTTGGGGAAGCTAATATAAAAAAAGAGTTTTATTATTATGTGGCATAGCAAACAGGTAAAAAAAAAGACACACATACTATGTGGCAATTTAGACAGCATTTTATCTCCATGGATGCAAGAAACTTATCCAGTGTGAGAAGAAAAGAGACATATCAGGGCAAGAAGGTGCTCAAAGTTGGGGTTCAGGAATAGAAGTTACACATCTTAAAAATGGGCTTGGTGAAGAGTAAATAATTGATGCCAAATTGTGGGGGGAGAGAGGATTCCTAATCAGACCCAGATGTGGTTGAGAAGTTCTCAGCATCACTTATCAATACCTATCTTCAGCAAGGCTCTCGAGTTCCTTTATTGGAACCAGAACCATGAGAGGGTCTGAGTTGACTATCCCCCCGCAGGACTAGGGGATGAAAAGGGGAGATGACTTCTGCAGATGGTCAGGATTTTAATGCAATCAGAAGTAGTGAGCATTAACTACCTGACACAAGGTTAACATAGACCAGAATGATGGAAAAGTGCAGCCTTATCTTTCTTTGCCTATATACTATATGGGCATTAGGATCATTTAGACTAAGTGACTCCATATTAGAGCCCTTTCATTATAACTGTAACATCAAACAATATAAAAATTACAGTGATCACAGTCACGCATATTCCCCCCATGTATTGTATCCATATTCGTTTACCCATCATGTATGTTCCCTGAACATACATGTTCATATATGTCTCTCATTGTGGATTCCCTGTATAAGTATATTCTTTTAACTGATCCTAAGTACATTTTTAGGAGAACAAATCCCAGTTTTTTGATGAAAATATTGCATTGTGCTTCTGTATTATGCTTTTTTTTTGCTCTTTATATTCAGATGATTATCAAAGTTAACCAAAAGCAGATCCACATAATATTTTGAACCTGGGGTAGCTGTACATGGGGGGACACATACCCCAAAGGGAGCTGTGTGGAGTTGCCCCCTGCTGCTACATTTTCTTCTATATGTAAAATTCTGTGCCCTGATCAAGGTCACGGGCTTTAGTCATTAGCTCAGGACAAAATAGTCTGATCAGTTGTATTTCCTGGCAAGTGAGAGTCTACTGTGGGTGTTTCACCAACGGAGCACTTTGAGTTCTCACTTTTACTTGAAATTGGGAGGGAATAGAACAGGAGAGCTAACCTACCATGAAACAAAGGAACTGAGGGAGGCAAATAATAAGCACCCAATTGCCAGCTGTACCTATGCTACAAGTTAGAGGAAAGAAAAAAAAAGTGGTTAAGAGAGTTTCGGTTACAAACCATGAGTACAATTCTGTACCTATGTGGTATACTAAATATAGCATGAGAGAGGAAGAATGATATTCAAGTCATTGGTTAAAAATAATAGTTTTAAGTACCCATAAAATCCAACAGCCTTACATTATGACAATTAATGTTATCTCAGCTGGCTATGAGCACCCAAAAGACAATCCTTGCTCAGAAATGTGCCTGAAGGTGTAGATGAGGCAAGACTTTGAAACAATCTGTATCAGATTAAGATAAAAGGATGCCGGAGACCCATAGATTGGCGAGTGCCTGAACAAATTATGATATATGAATGTAATGGAATATTATTATGTCATAAAAATGATGCAAGTGATGGTTTCATAAAAACCTGGGAAAGCTTGTGTGAAATGAACAGGATTAGGAGAATAATTTATACAGTAATTACATTATAAAGAAAAACAGCTTTGAAAGATTTAAGAACTCTGAGAGATGCAACCACTTACCACAATTCCAAAAGACCAATGACGAAACATGCCACCTACTTCCTGTTGGAGAGGTGAAGGACCCAAGGAACAAAATGAGACATACATTTATGGACATGGCAAACGAGTAAAAATGGTTCTTTGTGTTTTTTTCTTCACTCTGCATATTTATTAAAAAGATAGTATTTTTTCTTTAATTGGGGATGATTTGGATGAGGGAGAAAGAAGCTAGTGATAGTGCTGCCAAAAAAGGAAAGAAAGAAAGGGAGAAAGAGAGAAAGAAAGGAGGGAGGGAGGGAGAGAGGAAATAAAGAAGGAAGGAAGGCAAAAGAAAGAAAAAAGAAGGAAGGAAGGAAAGAAGGGGAGAAGAAGAGAGGCATTAAAGTATTTTTTAAATGCCCAGGAGACAGAAGGATTTTCTGAAGGAATCAAAAAAAGAAATAAGCATTTATTAGGTAATTCCTATTTACAGAGCACAATACTAAGCACTGCAAACAAAAATACAAGCAAAAAAGAAAACAGTCCTTGCCCTCAAGGAGCTTAGATTCTAAAGAAACATAGTCAAGCAAGGCAGCTTTGAAATTAACAGTTTGAATTTTATATATGACATATACATGTACATATGCATACACATACACATACACATATACACACACATTCCTAGATAATAAAAGCAAGCTATATG
>NW_020945791.1:0-7772 GCF_900497805.2 Vombatus ursinus
ATACACAATACACATATCACACACACACACACACACACACACACACAGAGATAAATGCATACCACACACACATATACATCACACATCCCACACACCCTCCCAAACAAGTATCGACATGATTTTACCCCTTAAAAAAGTTGTGGTCTAAGGTCTACTGGCAGGTTTGGACTTGCCCAGTAATTCATGAGATTTGTAAAATGAATGCTCACATTCTCTATAGACTGAATGAAATTGGATTCAATTTAATAAGCATCTACTAAGCACCTACTATGTGCCAGGCTCTCAGCAAGGCACTGGGGGGGGGGGTAGAAAGACAAAATGAAAGTTTCTACCCTCAAAGACCTTAGTTGGGGATGGGAGTAATTAGGGATAGGGACTAACTTGGACTTATGATTTGCTTGGAACGGAGAACTCCTCGATAAGGAAAATCAAGTTGACAAACATTGATTAAGCACCTACTATGTTCTAGGCACTGTGCTATACACCAGGGATCCAAAAAAAAAAAAAGCAAGAATGTGGTCCTTGCACTCAAGTAGCTCACCTCTAATAAAACTTGGTCTACCAATGCAGGTCAGCACCTTCCCTGTGACCTAGAGTCTTAGTTCCCCAGAGTTCTAAGAGATAACGTCATGTGTCAGAGGCGGGCTATGGACCAAGTCTTCTGGGATCTAAGCTGCCTCTTTATTCACTATATCACCACCATGCCTCAGATGGGACATGATGGCAGTAAACAGATGTGCATATATTGAATCATATGAAAAGTATTCCTAATTGCGTTCTCTGCCCTTCCGTGTCATGCTTTAGACAGACTACACTTAATCCTGTCTCTGCTCTCTCCATACACTGCACATCCCTACACAAAGCCAGCGGTTGATCCCACCTTTCCTGATGGTGACATCAATCAAAAAAATAATACAATCATAGATTTAAACCTTGAATGTACCTCAGAGGTATTCTAGTCCCCCTCATCCCAATTTTACCAACAAGAAAACTGAGACCCAGAAAGGGCAAACTATTTACCCAAAGTCACAGAGGGAGGAAATGGCAGCAGCAGAAGTTGAATACAGTTCCTACAGCTCCAAATATAGCATTCTTTCCATTTCCCAGACTCAGAGAAAGAGGATAAGATTTTTGAACTGGAAAGTGCTTTAGAGCTCATCTAATCCAGAACCTCTCATTTAACATCTGGGAAAACTGACACCCAGATGGGATGAAGTGTCTTGCCAACCTGTGTATGGTAACATGGAATAAAGTTATTCTAAGTAAATTTTATAATGTATTATGGATCTCATCCACTCCAGTTCAAAATTCAGCAGCATCATTGTAAATAAAGAACGTAGCAGAGGAGACATAAGGCTCCTAGAAGTCTGGGGAAAGAGTTTGGCTACAGGTTTATGCCCAGGAGAGAAGATCACAGTTGATAAACAAGAGGGCTCTCCAACAGATGGGCTTCTCTGCTTCCATGGTCTCTGGCAAAAGTTTGGTGGGGGCATGGGTGGGGAAGGAAAAGAAGGGTAGAGAAGCAGCTGGTGTGGTTTCCTGGTCACATTCAGAGGCAGCTGTCCCCACAATTGGGAGTGGACAACCAAGAGGGCACCTCAGCAGGGAATCCAATGCCATACCCTCACCCCTCCATGGCTTTGGGGGTTATGAAGGAGGAGTAAGCTGTAGAGCCACAAGAGGCGAAACTGGTATGTAATATGGCACCCTTGACTGAGCCTCCAGGGTGCAGTCTGAAGAGCAGACCTCTGAAGGAATCTGGAGAAGTCAGTAATATGTACACAAACATACATACATACACACATACAACACATGTATTATATGTGTATATATACACACACATATATGTATGTATACATGTACATATAATATACTTACACATATAGACATTTTTTCTACCACAATTTCTTGGCTTTCCTCCCATTGTACTCTGAGGCTGTGATCTTGACCTATGGAGTTTAGGGGACTGATCGAATCGCATTTTCTGGAGAATGCATGCTGAGAAAAGCACTGGCCTTAAAATCAGTGGACCTGGGCTCAAACATACTTATTATCACAATGTCTCTGGGTCTCATATTCATCATCAGTAAAGACAGGGAACCGAACTCAATGACACGAAATGTACATTTCAGGTATAAATCTATTTATTCTTTTTTTTAAGTGATGCCACCATCAGGAAGAGCTTTGCCAGCGGCTGGCCTGGTATTGGTGTCATATGGTCATCTGCTGGTCTGGGGAGATGACAGCATGGAGAGGAAAGGAGGGAGCAGAGGCTGTACTGAGGGAAGGCAGAGTAGGCAAACTTTCTAGGGCATGAAAGTGAAGTGCAGAGAACACAAACAGGAAGTGCTTTTCTATGACTTCGGATCAATTACTTACCTTCTCTGGTCCTGTTTTCTCATCTGTAAAATGAGAGAATCATCCTGAGTGACCTGCAAGATGCCTTTTAGCTCTAATTTCTATGATGTTATATTGTATTCAATTCAACAAAAGTTTAAGTGTCTGAGACATTTGAGACACTGTGCTGTGTATCCTAGAAATGAAAAGATAAAAAAGTCACCCAGTCCCTTACCTCAAGGGGCTTACAATTCAATAGGGTAAAAGACGTGTACATAAACAATATACAAGGGGAGGGTGCAAAGGGGAGGGCTAAACAAAATATTTTGAGGAATATGACAAAGGAGAGATCATATTCACCTGGGAGGTCAGAGAAGGCTTCCTGGAGGAGTTGGCCCTAGTATTGAAAGGCAATGTGCTGTAAGGAAAGTACCAGGAACTTTGGAATCAGGATCTAGGCTCAAATTTCAGCTTTGTTGCTTACTACTTCTGTACCTGGGCCCAAGCTTCCTCCTCTAGAAAATGAAGGCTGATTATTCCAGGTTCTCTCTAAGCTTCCATTCATCTCCAAATTCTGATTGTACATGATGACTCTTGAAGGAAGGGAGAAGCAGCAACATGTGGAAGGCTACATGACATAGTGGGAAAACCACTGGATTGTGAGTAAAAGGATCTGGTCATAGGCTACATAGAGCTTGGTTTAGGTGGACCTGCATGTAACTGGCACAACCTGGGATGATCACTACTATTGGCCCTTCCTGAAGGAGAATGGTCTTTCTAGGGAGCACTAGCATACCCTGGCCCACCTGGCCCACACTCTATGAATACTTAGGATATGGGTTCAAATCCAGGCTCCGCCATTTTTGTTTCTTTGGGCAGGTTGATGAACTCTCTGTGCCTCTATTTCTTCATTTGCAAAATGGGAGGATTGAACTAGACTCTTAGGTCTCTTTCATTTCTAAATCTATGACATATGATTCTATGACACCTGCAGGGAAGTCTAGACCGGGTAGAATGATGATGTAAATAAAGCACAAAGACAAGAGAGGGCAGGATGAGACTGAATAGTCCAGTTTGGGTGGTAGTTATAGTGAATGAATGTGGGTACATATATATATATATATGTATACATATTCTATAAGTTAATAAACATTTATTAAGCATATATTGTGCACCATGTACTGCATTGGGGATACAAAGAAATAAATTAAACAATCTATGCTCTCAAGGAGTTTAAGTTCTATCAGGAAAAATGGAGATTGGATCAGTAGTTTGGAGCCAGGTTGATTGGGGAAGGTCTTCAATGCCAGGATTAGAAATGTTCTCTTAAGAGCAAAGGACCATAGGTTTTGGAGCTGCAAAATATGTCATAGTCAAAAAAGATAATGTTTCTTTCCTTCATAAGGTCATTGCAGAATTTTAGACCTGGAAGGGACTTTAGGAATCAGCTATTAAAACCTCTTCATTTTACAAAGCAGGGAACTGAGGGTCAGAGAGAGGAAGACACTTACATAAGGTCACAGAAGTGGAGGTAGGACTCTATAAAGTTATAGATGTCTCACCAGCAGCCCAGGCCTTGGGGTCAGAGCCAGAGTTCTCATCAGAACCAAATCAAATTGCCTACGGTTTACCTTGAGTTAAAAATCACCCAACTTGTTGACAGACCCACCATCTGCTCATTATTGGCCATGCTTCCAACCAGCCACTCCAGTGTCTGTATACACTGGAGTTTTATCAAATGAGTGCAATCCAGTCCCTATTTATGAATTGCTAACTGTGTTCAGAGTACCACAGAGGAACACCCTGTACATGTCGGGTAGACTCCCTTTGAAAGATTTATGAGAGGATGGAGATTCCATTTGCTTTAGAATGAGAAGGTATGATTGGATTGCAGTCTGCACCCTTGGAAGGAGAATCCACATACTGAAATCCCAGATATGTCAAAGTGTGGAAATACTGTCCAAGGGCCTTCTTCCTTGGGCTACAGCAATCTTCATGCAGTCCCACTTAATAAATATGTACAATGATTTGACAAGACTACAACATGTCCTGAAACACCGGAGGGGTTGGTTAGAAGATAGGGTCAATACTGAGTAGGAGAGGTGTCCAGGGTCTGTCACCTGGCTGAGTGGTTTTTAACCCAAGAGAAACCACAGGAAGTTTGGTTCAAATGATACTCTGACAACATGACCTGGGCAGCCTGTGAGAAGATGGTGTGACTTCCTATGGTTTGACAGAGTCCTGGCCCTGCAGCTGTGACCTTATTCAAGTGTCTTCTCACTGGGTCTCCATTCCATTCTCTGCAAAATAAAATGGTTGGAATAGCTAATCTCAAAGGTCCCTTCCGGCTCTAAAATCCCAGGAAGACCCTGTCTTCTTTTGACTATGACTGTCCTTTGCATTTGTCACTTTCCTTTCTCTCCTTGTATATTGTCTGCTTACGTATCTTTCCCCCATTAGATTTCTTTATTGGTACTCATCATATCCAAAGACTTCTAACTCTTTTTTTTAAAGAATAATCAATCTCCAAGCATTTAAGCACCTAAGTGCCAGACACTAAATTAAGCACTAGGAATACAAAGAAAAGGAAAACAAAATTGTCCCTCCCATCAAGGATACTGGATTCTTAGCTCCACCAATTACTACTGGTTCTGTCCTTTAACAGAAAACAAAGCATATTCAAATCCCTCCAAGACAGTCCTTTGAATACTTGAAGACAGCAATCACACCCCTCCATAACCTTTTCTTTTCCAGATTAAACAAGAACAGTTTCTTCAAACCATTCTCCTATGGCATGGTCTTCTATTTCTTCACCATTCCAGTTTCCCTCCAGTGGACATGTTCAAGGATGTTCAATATTCTTCCTTAAAGGTCATAGGCATTATCTTCCTAATGTCATGGCTCACTTCAAGAACGAAGTACAAACCAAAACAACACAACAACAACAACACAATAGGAAACACAATTCTCCAGATGTGGTCTATGTAGGGCAGTTCTATCAGGATTAGAATCTTCTTGATTCTCAACCAATAGAGCTCTGTTCTGTTGCCTCAGCTGATTGAGTTGCCGTTTACTAAAGTGTTAATTTTTTTTTCTCATTTTAAGCCTTATTTTTGTTGGTCTTTTATTTTGCATCATCATTATTTCCAAATATGTCCCTTCCCCCTTCTCTACTCTATAAGTCATTCCTGGTAACAAAGATCTTAAAAAGAAATATAAAAATGAAAGACATCAATAATTATTTTATTAAGAGAAAGAAAAAGTCATTCAGCAAAAACAATAGCCACATCAATTGTGCCTGACAGAAGATAAAGTATTTCACATCCCTTATATCCCCACAGGAACCACAGACTCTTCTCTCCCTAGATCTTTTTCACATGACCTGCTCTCCAGCCATGTTTTCTCCATAGGGGCAGTTTAGAGGTTCACTGTGCATTTCTAGCTCTTTAGCTCTGATGACAAAGGGGAAAAGTGAATGGCATTCCAAGAGTGCTTCAAAGCTATGGCATAATAGTTGATAAGGAACTGACCTCAGTGTCGGGAAGACAAGTATTTACAAGTATTCCCATTTTATTTATGTGAGGTTTCTTAGCAGTCTACAGGCATTTGACTTCATTCACTCTTTAATCTCAAACCATATTTTTCAACATGTTTTTTAACATCCTTTCCTGAGCCCATATTTATACTGAAGTCAACAAGTATCAATCCATGTGTTGCTTTGGTGTGGAGTATTATGTAAACCTCTTCATAGAACTTATCTATTTCCTCATCTTCTCCCACAGATGTGATGTATAATTTGAATTACCTTAATGGTAGTTTTTCTTCCTAATGTTCATCTAATAATAAGCCCTTGCTGCTATGCTATCTACCTCTTCACTAAAGTGGCACTTCTCATTTCTAATGTCATGCATCCAGATCAAGTTCAGTCCTGGTGAAGTCTGACCTCCGAAGAGAGGTATTAAAGTTTTTGTTTCACCTCTTTGAATGTCAATCCCAGAGGTCCAGGGAAAAAATGACTAGCCCTTAGTTTTGTCTAACATCTAAGGTTACCTCAAAGGCAAGAATAGAAAGATATCCAATGTATAATATGAATCAGGTATGGGACAGCTATTTATCTCCTCCCCACAAAAGAAACACTAAATGCAAAAGACTCTAGGAACCATGTATTACAAAGACTTAAAACAGAATATAGTAACTTGTCTTACTTTTCTGAGAATTTGAGATTTAAACATTAGAACACGAAACAGCTTGCAGAGCTGTTAAATTGTTATTTCACATTTTACCTCCACTCTTCACTATCCAAACCAACTACCTCCAGCTTCACGTCTTCTGGCAAGCCAAACTAATAGTAATGTTCCTCCCCTTATTAGTGGTCATCCTCTCCAAAGCCGAAACCTCCATTGCCTTCACTCATCTCTGAACAAGAGATCCAGTTTCTTTTCTTTCTTAAACTCACAAGGCTGCTTCTGGGACTGGACACATCCATCTCAAGATTACTTATCATGTCAATCTTTCTCAAGAAATAAAGGAGAAGGCACAGCCAGAGTCCTAAAACCCTAAAAGTGCAGACTTGGTCAATCCCACAGGTGTGCTTTAGCTACCATGTGCTCACAGATCACCATTTATCCTGTGGTAAAGGGAAAGGCACCAGTCCTCTCTCCATCACTCTTTCAAGGAGACATAGTTTTGACAGATGGGTAGAGGCAAGAGCAACAGAGATTAAGACACTCCCTTTCAAAGTTTCATTGATTCATTAGCTCTTCCTTCTCAGTTGCCAATGAAGGGAAGGCTTAGACATCTCAAAACCAAAGGATCTTCAGTATTTAGACATATGTGTCCCTGGGGCTCCCCAGAAGTTTCCAAGGAGCTCTAGTACATGTTTCCTGAGATAGCTCCTATAGAGAGGCTATAATCCAGCCCAATGCTTATGGGTATTTAGATGATAAATGATAGGTTTAGGGAGTTTAGGTGATAGATGGCCAAGGTCAAGTATCTCATGACATTTCTTGCTTTGTTTAGGAATATTATGAAAACAAATCCACCAACTATATTTTTTCCTTCCTAGGAAAACCTCTTTCCATTTAACTGTAGCACCATTGTGTTTTCTGTTTTTATTAATTCTGAGCATGTTAATATTGATTTGGTTCATTCCCTCCTGTAACATATCAGCTCGCTGGTCATTTGATAAGAATCTCACATTTGAGCCCTAACAGTTAAATTAGTATGTGTAGATGTATGACAACTTTGTAATTCTTGGCACCCCCCTCACCCTCTCCCATTGCATTGCCACTCTCACTACAGAAGCACATAGGACTAAGGACTATTTTGCAATTTTTTGTTTAGAGAATTGCCTTGGCCAAATAATTCATCATCTAGTGGCCAATCTGCTGATGATGAACCTCTCTGTACTTGGCTAGGCTGGTCCTCAGACAGCA